>NW_012142745.1:2752539-2764433 GCF_000956105.1 Propithecus coquereli
ACACCAGGTTGTCCCTGCAATCATTCCAAGAGTACCAAAAATATGGATGAAATTTATAGGGAATGCAAGTCTCTAAAAATATTGGTTTTGATATTAATTTCTGTGTGAAATGCTAGAAACACAATTTACTGCCTAGTGAAGGGAAATAAATGAAATGCATCTCCTGTTAAAATGTTTTTTTCTTTTTTTTCTTTCTAGAGGCAATACCACTAAATCCAGTCTCTGCACCTTTAAGTTGCTTTTATTTCTTCTTCTAATTGTATCTTCCCTTGTGATCCTTTTAGTTTAGTTTTTTTTTCTTTTTTTAACCATCACCTTCTCCTCCCTGGTTACCTTCTTCTGTTCCTCCAGGTAAGGTTCTGCTATTTGGTAATGCTCAGAAAAAAATTTCTTGATACTAACTAAACTTATATAAGATACTCTTCCTCCTGGGCTTGAATTCCTGAATCTGAAAATATATTTGGACTAGATGCTGTCCCAAATTCCACGTAGTTCTAAAATTTCATGATTCTGGTATTCTATGGTTTGCCAAGTGTGAAGAGACTATGCCATAGCACCCCCTGCTTAGCTGCAAACTGAGAAAACAGGTTGCACACAGAGTAAGTGATGGAGTCAGGAATAGCTCCAGGTCCCTGCCCATCAAGCATTCCCACTAGCCTCTTCACTCTACTGCCTTATGCATAGTGTGTATCGATACGATGCTCATCAAGCTGATTTCTATGGGATTTGATGTAACAGAGGACTTTATGTGCAAAGTGTTATGAGAATTCCTAAAGGAAGGATTTTGAGTTGCTTCTTGAAGATAGAATAAAACTTCAGCTATATGTGAATATCACATGCTTAGGAACAGTCATGGGACTGTCTGGTGTATTCAAGCAAGAACAGTTATTTATAGAATGAGAAACTGCTCTTCTCAGTACAGATTTTCTTTCTTTCTTTCTTTCTTTCTTTCTTTCTTTCTTTCTTTCTTTCTTTCTTTCTTTCTTTCTCTCTTTCTCTCTTTCTCTCTTTCTCTCTTTCTCTCTTTCTCTTTCTTTCTTTTCTTCCTTCTTTAAAGATATAAGCTCTGAGATTAATTACCCTCACAATTCCTGGGGGCCTTTATTCCATTCTATTAGATCAGCACCAATAGCTTAAGAAGAGAAACTCATCTTCATGATCCTTAGTATCTTGCAGTGTATAAAATGACTCTACTCTTCTCCAAACAGATTGAAATGCGTAATTTTTCACCTGAATGAAGAAGAGGAACAACAAGGATTATTTTAAACAGTGAATAATTTCCCTCTCCAATTAGTCTGCGTTTAAGGAAGTGGAGAGAGAGAAATGTAATGATTCCCAAAGAATTAGCTCTGCTTCAAGCACTTTGAGAGATAAGAAAGGAATATGAAATATATTCCAGTCTGCCGTGGGTAGGGCAAGATTAGTGCACTTGAAATGATCTGTTTACAATGCAGCATTACATAATTAATGGCTAAGTTGTGTGAGACTGACTTTCTCCCCATCATTTTACCTAATTGATCCTAGATATCCTTTTAAATATGTTTTTGGCTGAGAATAACAAAAGTTATAACAAGTTGAAAGTAACACAAAATTACTTTCTTTGCCTGAGAATAAATGGCTGGCTTCCAAATCATTATTTATATTTTCCCTTTAGTATGGCCATTATAGATATATGAACTGCATCCAGTATGGGGTGCTTCTAGACATGTTTTCTAAATGGGGCATCAAACCATTTGATATTCATGAATATAAGTAACAAAAGTAACAACTAATGAGTTTTTATCATCTGATACACTGTGATCGTTTGGCAACAGCTCAAAACATGTACTTGGATTGCATGCCTTCCAGGTGTGATGGAAGAGTATGTGATTTCCTTAGAATCACAGAAGCAACTAAGTAGTTGGGATTCATGGGAGCTTGGTGCACCCACTGCTAAGATGAGTGCCTCCTTGAATATCCAGTATCCAGGGCTACTCTGTACCCCTTGGAATTGTACCTGTAAGACTCCTTTTCCCTTTACTCAGACTGAGCATGCTAACCTGTTACCATTTTTTTCAAGTCGTACCAGTTATTTTTTGTCCAACGCATCCGCTAACTCCCCATAGAATAGAGAAACTAGAGCCACCTGTTACAACTCCCTAGTCTTTCCACTTCTGTCTATAAAGGTGCCTGGGTCTCTGTAGTCCTACTCACTGATTCTTTTTACATTTTATAAGTGGAAAACATACCTGCCTTCAATCCCAGTTTAACATCTCTGCCTGTGCCCCTGTGCCCTTGTGATGAGTATACCCTCTCTCTAGAATTCTCTTTTCTCACTGTCCATGGACTGGAACTCAGCTCGAGCCTGGCCTGCCCTGTGAAGTGAGCCTCTTCTTTTCACCGGCACCATCACACCCCCAGACCTCTCAAAGGAACACAGACCCAGGACTGCTATTGCATCTCCCCACCATGTCAGGTTGGTTTCCTCATTAGACTGTTAGATCTTCAAATGAGGAAGTTTATCTTGCTTGGTGGATGAAGGTTTTTCTGGAATTTTCCGTATTTGTTTTAAAACTTTTTGTTAAAAGTGTAATACATCTTTATTGTGGAAAGTTTTGAAAACAGAAACATAAAAAAGAACATACAAGTAACTACTTGTACCCCACTTTAGAGAAATTTTACTTTTCAGTTGCATAAATTTCCTTCCAGTCCTTTTCCTTTATCAGATGTATAAAATTAACATGTCATTTTTACATTAGTAAAATATGTATAATTTTATATTCTCCTTTCTTTGCTCAACATTATATCATAAGTAGTTCTTCCCATCATTAAACAGCCTTAAAATATATTAAATATAATATTTCTCTCTATAACTTATTAGATCTTTCCAGAAAATTTTTTGTTCTTGTTGTTGCAAATTTATACCTATATAAAGTTATGATAAACTTCTTTATATAAAAGTATTGTCCACATCACTTAGAATGTATTCCTTAAAGTAGCATTATTGGCTCAAAGGTATATACCTCAGAATATATTGTTTAAAACATTGGATATTCTTACTTATTCTTTGCCAAATTGTTTTCTAGAAGTCAGCACTAATTCATACTTTTATCTGTATCATATGAAAATACCAATATCAGTGTCTATCCATTAGTATAGAGACCATTTTTATAATCTGCTAGTTTGGAAAAATTTGGTATCTGACTTTTAAACTGGCATTTTCTTGACAATAAGCTGAAAGTTTATAACATACAAGTATTAGTTATTTGTATATCTGCCTTTGTGAATTGTGTGCCTTAGTTTTTTGGGTAAGATCATTTTTCTATTATTGTCTTGGAAATGAACTCTTTCTGTATTAAGGAAATAAATATTTATTATTTGCATTTTTAAAATTTATAATATTTTGTGTAATTTTAAAACTTCAAGTTTATCCTTTTGGTTTATAATAATTCATTATTCTTTTATATTTATCAAATACTTCTTTAACAAGATAAAATAAGCATATAATTAATTACATGTGAGAATTTTATTTTTTAATTATTTTCATGTAGTTAGAACTTTCTTTAAAGTTTAGTGTTAAAAAGAATTCTAAAAGAGTTTTTATTTACATATAACCTACTTTTCTATAGCATCTTTAGCGTATTTTTCATTAATGTTTGGTATTCTTCTATTATATATTTACCACATTTAAATAACTGTTTATATAAAATGCCTCATATATTTATTAATATACTATTTCTATTTGATATAATTATATTTACTCCTATATACATTATACCTATAAATATTACTGTATACATAAAAGTATATGTAATAGATATCTATTATAAATTAATATGTGCTGACTACATATTTACAATTGTGTGCAAATATGTGTGCACGTGTGTGTGTGTTTTCCGGGCTATCCATTGAAATTCATTGACCTGAAATATCTATTTATGCAATAGTAACTGACTGTTAAGCATTGCAGTTTTAAAATATCTGGTAAGAAGAAGACTCCATCCACTTTATTCTTCTTTTTCAATTTTGTAACAATAGTTTATTTTTATACAATATAAATTTTATATAAATAAACCTTCAAAATAGATCTTGCTATAGTATGAATGTTGGCATGCTCCCCTCCCCAAAATTCATATAGTGCAGTCTTGTCTCCCAAAATGATGGCATTAGGGGGTGAGGCCTTTGGGAGGTTTGAGGGTCTCATGAAGGGAATTCAGACCTCTCTATAGGAGGCCTAGGAAAGGTTGCCCTTGTCATCATGAGGACATAGTAAGAAGGTGCCATCTATGAACTAGGAACTGGGCCCTCACCAGACACCAAATCTGCCAACATCTCGATCTTGGCCTCTTAGCAACCAGAACTGTGAGAAATAACTTTCCTTGTTCATAAAATACTCAATTTATCAATTTTGTTATAGCAGCCTGAACGAACTAAGACAGTTTTATTATGTCATCTCTGCTCCTTCCTTGCTATTCACCATCAAAAGCCATTAAATTCATATGAAATTTCATTCATTTTATATATTATGTTGGAAAGAATTGGAATTTTTATAATATCCACTTTTTATCTTTGGGAATATGACCTGTTTCTCCAATTCTTTATATCTTCTTTAACGTTTTTGTTTCAGGTTTATAGTTTTCTTCATATAGGTCTACTCCAATTTAGGGCTGTTAATGGATTTTTTCCCATTTTCTAACCATTTTCTAATTGGCAATTTATAACCTACAAAAAACTATTTGTATATTTAGCTTATAGACAATCTAATTTCTGTACTTTTAATTAACTCACAAGATTTTTGCAGTTAATTTTTGTTTACTATGAAAAATTACAAACCTATATGAAATTTTCTATAATAATAAATATCCTCTTTTAAGGGTTTTATATGTATATTTGCATATATATTTTTATTTCCATTTCATTAATTCATAATTATCCCTTTTAAAAGTGCTATGCATATATTATCTACGATTTTTTGAATTATGTTTGATACCTTCTTAAGATTTTAGAAGCATCAACAATGATTTTGAAAATAGTTAAACATGATCTTTGGTACGTGCTATAAAAGGGTTAAAATAGATTTAAACTTTTCAATGAATTATTGCTATTGTATAAATTAGTAGGATCTTGGAAAGACATCTTGTGTTAAGAAAATAGATTTTATCTTTTGTGTCAACTGCATGTCGCTGTTAGTGGCTGCTTGAAGCACTCTCTTAAGGAGACCAGGTCAAACTAGACTCAATAGAAAAGAATGATGCAGCTGTTTACTAATCCTGCCACAGATGCAGGATGAGGAAGCAACGCACATATTTGACACCTATGGGTCAAATCCTTACTAGATGAAGCAACACTCTTAAGTCATATTCAAACAGAACCAACATTCAGTTTTTTATACAATGACTTCCAGATTTCTCACTTTGGGGGATCTCCTTTTTTTATGACCAAAGAATAATGGACTTCACAATAGTATTATGGGATTACATATTTTCTCAAGCAAAGAACATTTAAAGCACAACTAGTACATAAACAATTAACACACTTAAGATAATTTGTATTTTACTGATTACAATTTCATCTATGTGCCACTTGAAAAAAGTTATGAATATTTGAAATATATGGTTTAATTTACCCAGTGTATTGACGGTACTTGAAGTATAGCTCCCTTTGCAGTTAAATGCCAAAATGCCTAAAACCATAATAAGAGGGAATGATACTAAACCATTCTCCAGTCAAAACAAATAAAACTAGAAAAACAAAAACTACCTTAGTAAAATAATAGAAAATTTAAAATCATGATTATTTGCAGGGCTTCCATTTACAGAGCATTTTCTATCTGTCGAGAACTAAATTAAATACTTTTTGATCATTCTTTCATTTAGTTGTCATGGCCATGCTATGAGTCTATGTTATAATTCCTGAATTACTCTGTGGCGTTGACACAAATACTACATATAAATATACATATATATTTGTACAGTAGGTAAATTGTGCATCTAGGCTTCAAGAGTAGTTCTCTTTAGTTCTAATCCTTGTGCTGTTACCACATATCTCTTGCCCCTCTGAACGTCAAGTTAGTCTAAGGCACTCTGCTTTGGGGTTTGGAATGCGTTATATATTGTACTTTGTACATCTTCTAATTCTCTTCTAATTATCTTTGAAGTTCATCTTCTAATTATCTTTGACTTAGGTCCATATTAAGATAAGTCTACATATTCTGAATTAACTGTATCTGAGGACCTTTGGGATAACCCAGAATAAAATATGTGACAAAAAATATCTGGATAGGAATTAAATTATTGTAATGGGTGACTGAAAACTGGGTTGCTCTACATGCAAGAGCCTACACATGGTTCTAAGCACTTTGGTTCCATCCTACATAAAGGGAGATGATAAAAAGCAATAAAGCTCAAATGGTTTACATTTGATAAATTACAGAAATAATGTTTAGACGTCATAGAAGGAGAGAAAAAATTAGCACCTGAGAATAAGGGGAGAGGAATCATTTTAATTTTACTTTTACATTGTGAACAGTTTTGGTTACATATAAATATAATGTAATTAAGACACACAGACACATAGTTTTTAAATGTTCGAGAAAAATTGAAACTGTTGTGTTTCAGTTTTTAATAGCAGCCTTATTTTCCAATCGCCCTGGATAATATTGTAGTCCTTATGTGAACTGCTGTTTCTTCTTCTTTTTTTAAAAAAAAACTTGGCTCAAGTGCACCTGTTCTGTTGGCCTTTGTATCTATAAAAGGGAATATCTTTCATAAACACTTTTAATTGCCAGTACTGTAGAAAATGCAAATGTACCACATGGCATCTGTTTTCCAATTAATTGGTGATAAAAAGAGGCAGCAGATTTATTATTATTTCTACAATAGTTATTTCCTAAGACAAGATATTTTTCTTTGCTTACTATTGTGAGAATAATTCTCCATTGAGTGTTCTTTCATTAGAAGAACAACACTTAAATTCTTCTTCTACCCCTAACTGAAGGAGAACTGGCATCACTATGTCACACATACTCTATCACTTCTGTGGGCTATGAATCAGGGTCCAAGGTGTAATATCATAGAATGACGTCTGGAATTATCGTGACATAGCATGAATCCTTATAAAGACATATTTAAATCTGTAGTGCTTATTGTTATTAAAATCATTAAATACAACTTAACTATTAAGCCAGCTTCCTTGATGAGTTGATTGGTACTAATAAACATTTAAGAATGATTCATATTTATGTTCAAGACCATTTTAGTCTCTTTCAATTAGTAAAAATTCAAAAATGTCAAATCAAGAGATTTACTTTACGGGTTGTCCATCAACATGGTCTCATATCACATGATGCCCTTAGATTGTGGGGCAAAAAAGTCACTGATAGAACTGAAAATGTTTTATGTAGGAAGAATGAGAGTGAGGCCCATGCAAAGGCCTCTGGCTTTTTAGAAATTTGCAAACACAAAAGTGTTTGTGTCTACACAAATGTGTTTACTGAGCAAACAATTTTATGCCAATAAACCATGTGCCATTACTTTACCTGCCTTTGCACAAAATCAGTTAAGAGTTTATATAAAATACATGATTTTACCCAACTCTTATGTTTAATATTACAATGAAGACAGTTCAAAATACAAACACAAATGCTACTATTAATATTTTGTTGTTTTTCATATTTTCATTCAGTTTGGTTGGTGCACAGTCTAGTTGTGTTCATTAATGTGGTGCTTTTGGTCATTTCATCAGTTTCAACAACTTTACATTGACTCAGCAGGATAACTTTAAGGAGCTTGCTATGACTTATGAATGGGAAGAAAATGTCAAAACCACTAGTGGAAGAATATTGTTTTGAATGCTGTGTTTGTCTGTCACATCTCTTCTTTTTCACAGATTTTGATTTTGTGTTAAAAAATAAATTACGCTATGATCTCAAACTTAACATTCAGGTTACTAGGCCATAAGAAACTTCTGAGACAACAGTTTAAACAGTCCGTTAAGCAATATGAGTTTTGTTCGTTAGTCAAATGCCACTGATAACTTTAGAATGATGTATTTCCCTTCAGCACTGCAGAAGCTGAAGATTATATACTCTGGCAGCCACATTCTGTGATAAACCTGAGTAAACGTACGTAACACGCCATCACTTCCTGATGGGGGAAGGGCATTTACAGAGGTTCTTAGAAAGAAGTTGCTCCACAGTGCAAATGATCGCGTAGCTTAGGTTTTTGTAATAATCAGGGTTGGGGAGAATTTAATTGAACTTTGGGGAAGGCGATCAGTGGAGGGATGCAGGGAGTGTGGGACTTAGTACTTCATTTGTGCTTAGCTCAGAAGCAAAATATAAAATTCCAAAGAAAACCAAGACATCCTGGACATTCTTATATTCCCTGTCCTTTGTGAGATTTTGGAGGACACATAGAGATATTCAATTTGCTATCCAAGAGTGAAAGGACCTGCACACGTCTACAAAACCGACACTTGAAATTAGTGATGTCATCACCTGCCTCAAAAATTCAAGAATCATGAAAGTCATGTGACTCATGACAGAGCAGGACTTTGTGACATGACTAATCTGGCACTGTAGGTATTCTGGGATCCTTCCTTCCAGATCTTACTCTACCCATGACCTCAACCAACCACATCCCTGAGAGTGACCTCACTCCTGATCTCACCTCTCACGCTAACCACAACCCTCTCTGCTACCTTTTATTTGCTCTCTTTCATCTTGACCTTCTCCTTTATTCTTACTCCCTCAAATATAAACTCCTTTTCTGAGCTTCATCCCATAGTTGGGAGAAGTGGCTATTCAGAAGAGGGTTAGGTTATGAGACAGGTTGCATGGAACATTTTACTTGACAAAGAAAAAACAATAAGAACATTGAAAGGGCAATGGTGGTTGTTTTAAGCCTTAATATGAACCAGGTGTGACAGTCAAATGTTCCTCCTATTGAAATATCTGTGTCAAAATGCCACACATCCTTCGTGGACATATTGTCTGGAGAAGTGGCTTGGCCCTGAGAGCCAAGTGATAAATGTACCATGCCTGGATTCTGGTAGATTGCAGTCAATTGATCCTACCCAATGTGCAGGGGGTCTTATGGGGCCATGTGCTATTGCCACTGTTAGTGTGACTCTGGAGAGACTTAGATCCAATTCATCAGACATTCACCTACTCAGATGTGGTATATTTAGAATTTATCCATATAAGTTATATAAAGCCAGCATCACTCTAAGAATGAGTAGACAATCCTTCCATAAAAGATTGTACTTTTCCCTTAGCATTTTAATGTCGATGGTAACAGGACCATATGTTTTATAAGCTGAAAGCAACTCAAAGTGACCATGCGATATATTCTTTTCACCTTCCAGATAAGTGTGCCCGGGATTGAGTGGCACACAGAGGGAGAAGGCCTCTGGTATTATTTAGGTCTCTGGTTGCCTAATGGCTGGTGGATTTGTCAAGGTCGAGAACGTTGAGGAATTGTAGCTGGCTTTCAGAATGAGGGCAACGTGACAAAGTGAGAGATGCTTTCCTCTGGGATTATAGTCACTTTCTGTCCTGTGAAAATCTGGCCACTTTGTGAATTTCTTATTGTTCCAACTGTACTGGCAAGCAACAGGTTCTGAAGAAATGTCTTGCCTTATATCATGAATTATGAAAAAAGAATTCCTCATAAAATTCTAAACAATCTGTCTGGTTTTGATATTAAAAAAGACAGTGGAGAGTAGAGGGGGTGAAGAAGAGAGCAGGCAGAGGGGGGGAAGCAAGGGAATGAAGATAAAGGGAGAGTGTTTAGAGCGGCAAGACAGAGCAACACCTCTGTTCTTCTGGTGGCACCTTCCCAAAGTGTCACCGAGTTCTCCTGTGTTCTCCTTTCTTCTCTTTCTGCCCTGGGATTTTTTAGCATTAACTATTTGCAATATGATCCTTAATTATGTTGTTTAGTTCTCCAGCCCTCTGTGGGATATTGGCTCAGTCAACACATGCAGCATCAGATGTGGCTCAGTCACCACACATGAAGCATTCAAAGGTAAAACTGTTCAGGGTAGCTCTGGGGAACTGTATGGTCTATATGATAGCAATGCATCATGTCCCCCCACAACCCTCCTGCTCTAAGCAACAAGGCTTCTTAAAACGAATACTTCCTGAAAGATTCACTAAGGTGGTACATCATATCATTTTCATTAACCTGTACTCATGTTTGGGTAAGTGAATGAAAATGTTTCTATCTGAACTAGAATGTTGCCTTTTGGTAGGCAAAGTGTTAGTTTTCTTATTGGATTTTCACAGATATTCTTATTAGTGAACTAAAATAAGCATAGAGGACAGAATGAGCTTTTTCTTGGGAAATGAAGTGCTCACCCATTGACAATAATTCATCTCATTTCAGTATATATAACTGTTTAAAATATGATGAAAATTAGGTTCTAGATTATCTATCTAAGAAACATTTCAAAACACTAAAAATGAAAGGCTTAAAATAAAATATTGATATATTTAATAGTATAGATATTAGTAATATTGAGATGTAAAACATTTCGCAGAGATGTAGTCCATGAAATAAATTTAAAGAGATATATAAAAACTGAAAAAATTGCAGCATGCATGATCAGAAAAGGTTAATGACCTTAATTACATAAAATATTCTTACGTGTTTTAAGAAAATATTGATATAGATAATTAAAAATACATACAAATGCTAAAAATATGAATGCTTAATTTCACTGGAAATCAAATTCCTGCAAATTGAAATATGTATATACCTTTTCAAATTTCAAGTAATACTGGATTATATTTTTAAAGATATTGTTAAAATTGAAGGATAAACTCTAAAGTGCTTATGGGCAGTAAATTTCTTTACAAACTTTTGGAAGGTGATTTGGCAATTTAAAATTTGACATAATTTAGAATTCTGCTTCTAGAAATTTATCCTATGGAAATGGGGTTAAGTTCATGACACTGTTGTACAAAAACGCTCATCACAGATTTTGCAACATTGAAAATAATGGAAATTTACTAAATTTTCAACAAAGAATATTAGAGACACAACAGAGTATTTGCATGATAGAATATATTAAAGATTGTGTGCTAATAAATATTAAGGTATTCCTAAATGTAAGTGAAAAAAGACTTCATATATACAATTTAAATAAACTATTTTGTTTGTTAAAAATGGAAATACATGTTACTTAATACAATTCTTTCTAAATATTGTGTGTGCATATGTATAGGTGCGTGTATATATAAGTATATATATAGTATCTGTCTCTATATATACACACACACATACACATGCACCTCTCACTGTTAGTAATAATCAAATATTAATAGTTAATTCTGGGTGTCATAAAGGCATAAAAATATTGATTACTTTCATAGTTAAATAAAAAATGTTATTAAAGAAGTAAATCTTCCTCCTCCCTTTCCTCCATTTCTCTCACTCACACATACTAAATTCCCTGACCCTATTCATGCTCCATACACCAACAGGAGGCTGTGGTGGTGTTGGGAAAAAGGAATCGAATAAGGTTGATATTTAGCTCAGCTTGGTTTTGGAGACAGGCTGCCACTCCCTTTGGGTCTCTAAGCAACAAATAGAGCACATCCTTTCCTAGAGTCTCTGCAGGATTTTGCAGGCACCTTCTCTACTCTGACTCCCCTGCACATGTTCCAGATAGTCATGTGCAAGAAAAGGAAATGTTCCTTCACAATCTGCAATTTTCATCTACAATGAACACCAGGCTTTTTATCTAGCTACGGTATGATTCTTATAGTACAGCTTTTAGAAAATATTTTAATCATGGGAAAAAACAACTTCAGGTCATCCTGTGAGACAAGATGCTTCATGGTTATATGAAAATAAACACTCCCTGAAAATACACATTTCATGGGAAGGAGGAGAAAGGAGAGAGGGAGA
>NW_012142745.1:2767328-2770116 GCF_000956105.1 Propithecus coquereli
GACGTAATTTCATTGGCTCAAGCCCAGAACCTAAGAGTATATCTTCTCCCTGGATCTCAATAATCTGATCCCTTCCGATGCAAAAATTCTGGCCACCAGGTATAAAAATCTGTTTTATGGGGGAAAAAGTCAGCAACTATAGTAGAAAAGAAATAGCATAGAACTGAAACTCCCTCAGATTTTTAGATTTGGGGTTTTTGGTTTTGAAACACCCAAACGTGTTCAGAGAACCCAACATGCCCACTGGTCGCTGGTGCCGTATTAGTCAGATACTGCCCACTTGTGCTTGGTTCTTCCCACTTTTGCTGCCACCTTTATGGTGGACATGCTTCCTCTAAAAAGTAAAAAGTTTTCCACCCATTTTCTGAGATGTTAACTCAAAATCAATGTATAAATGAATTTTCTCATATATAATGTGAAAAAAAAAGGAAACACACAGAAAAAAAAAGAAGAAAAAGTAAACATCAGACATAAGTACTTGGTGTCCACAACAAATATTTGAGAATTTGTCCACATTTGGAAATTTCTAAAGCCCCCTCCTCACATTACTTATATCCACCTTCCAACCATAGGTGGTGATGCCACTTTGAATATTCTGAATGAAGGATCTATGCCCATAGATACCTCTGGGCTGAGAGTTGTTGCTGCCTAGTAGATTCAAACACAAACTTCAGAGAAAATCACGAATTACAGCCCAACAATAAATCGTATATTTGGAAATCCATTAGAGTTTGGATTCTGAAACTGCTATTTCAGAGACCTCTGTAGCCCTGCTGTCTGTTGGGGGTGGGGGGCGGGGAAGATTCTTGGTCCTTTTCTCTTGCTTCAGATTTAATTTATTTTTTTTAATTTTTGATTTTTTTAATTGACAGGTAACATTGTACATATGATCAAGCAATCTCAGTACTGGGTATATTTCCAAAGGAAATGAAATAAATATGTCGAAGAGATACCTGCACTCCCACGTTTATTGCAGCATTATTTGCAATGGCCAAGATGTGAAATCAACCTGAATGTTCACCAATGAAGGAATGGATAAAGGAAATGTGGGATATGTACACAAACTCAATTTCTTGAGCAATACTCCAGGTTGCAGGAGATGAGAAAGACAGAGGAGTTGTAGTGGTTCTTAATTGTATCAGTTTATAAGTATCCTAATCCCTTGGTCAAAACTTCTTACAGGGCTCCAACCAAACTGCAGAAAAAAAGGAGATCCATGGGAACATATGAATATTTGGTGAGCGTTAACTCTTTGCCAGAGTACATATGCATACACTAAAATATGTATACACACAGATGTGGGTGTGCATTTATGTATGGACATAAAATACATAAAATTCATTAAAATATTCTGAAAATTTCACAATCTATTATTAACTAGTAACCACGGGGAAGCTATTGGGATTAAGTGGGTAGTGAATGGGAATTTTTAATGTATATCTGTATTGTAATTTTCACAAAAATCATATTTTACATATTTTTTAATTTTTATTTTTATAGAGTAGTCCTCATTTACCTTTTGCAATTCCCCATCTTCCACTGGCTTACAAACTTACTCAATTTCTGTCCCCACCACTCCATAAAAACGCATTCACAAATCTTATCAAAGACCTAATTGTTAAATTCAGCAGCCCCACTTAAGTTTTAAATGTACTTGACTTCCTGTAGCATTTGCCACTGTTAAGCATATGGCTCTTTGAAATTCTCACCACCTATGACATTACACTCTCTTGCTTTCTCTCCTACTTCTTTTATTATTCTTTCTCTTTAAATTTTATCCGGTTCCTTATTGGTTCCTTAACTTAAGGCATCCACACAAATTTTTTTCCACCTGTCTTCTTAAGCCATACTATTTTCCTGAGCAGTTATAAGAATACTCAGAGATTTAAATTTCACACTTGTAAGCAGAAGACTCATAAATGTGCATCCTAGTTTGTCTCATGATTGTCTGCACTCAATTTCAAATTATATGCCAGAGAACTATATCTCAGTGTTCAGTAGATAATTTAAACTCTCTCTATATAAAATGCTGATCACATAACTGCCCTCCCTACAATATTCTCACCATCTTGAGTTTCACATCTTCCTCTGTCATCTCCCAGAGAGTGAACTCACCTGATCTTTAGTCAAACGGGGTTGAAAGGTAATTCTCCAAATTTACCAGGTATGTCTTTGGGAAAATTAAAAAACTTCTGGAGTATTAGGTTATCATCTAAAAAGTAAATAGTAGCGATAATTTTCCCTAATGGTTGATGAGGAGATTTTAATGTATATAAAGAACTTGATAAGGTATAAAAAGGTTTTTGTTTTTGTTTTGTAATCTTAGACACTGAGACTAGAAACCTCAATGTATTCTTTCTCTTCTCATGATCGCTCTCACACAACATACATTTTAAAGAGTAATAGAGCTTACCAATTCTTCTGCAAAATTGTCTCCTACTTCACTTCCTTCTTTCAAGAAACTCATCTTTTCTAAGTTGGATTATGACAATACCCTTCACTAGTCTCCTTCCCCTCTGTCGCAATAGCATTTATGGGGTCCCGTTGCTATCAGAATAATTTCCAAATTAATGAAATCCATTATCACTTTAGCTAAAAACTACAATCAGGGTCCAATCTCTCCTTCCAGCCTAATTCCCCACCAACAACTCTACACTCTAATCATTTCAAACAATATGCTGCTGCTTTTAAATCTTCTATACCTTTACTCGTGTCTGTCCCTTTGTCTAAATACCTCTTCCTTCTTTCTTCTTTATCTATTGAAACCCTCTTTGAAGTTCATCTCAAA
>NW_012142745.1:2770166-2772996 GCF_000956105.1 Propithecus coquereli
TACTGATGTGGCAGAGGGAAACTAATTTATCCTAAATAATTTAAAATCTTAAATAAGATTTTCAAGCTGGATCAATTAGATGAATGACTCTACTATTGATCAGAGTAGCTAAGCTCTCTTGAACTCTGTGATAAAGAATTCTTTGCAAAAAATAAAAAAGGAAGAGCAAAATGCACCTAATAACTTGTGAAAAAAGTCAAAGGAAACATTCTGAAGGTCCAGAGACAGCAGTGAGTCTGTCAGTATCAGTAGAGAAAGATTGTGGAGAGGCAAAATGCTACAAAGGACAAATGAAGAGTGATTTGCTGGACACCTCTGCAAACAAGCCAGAATGATAGTTCTAGTACTAAAAATCACCATCATGGCTGAACGTATTTATACTGCACCTAAGTTTTCCAATTAGTGTATTTTTTATTTCGTTTCTCCATAGAGCAAGTCAAAAACAGATCTCTATTTTTATAATGGGAACCGACGGAAAATTTAATTTATTCCACGTCTGACTTTCTTTGACCATATCTATTATATGATGTGGGAGAAAGACCTGGAAAATAAGTATTATTAAGAAGGTAGTTTCTCAAAAATAGAATAATCATAGAAGTAAAAATGCATATAGGCATGAAAGCAATAGTTTGAACATAAGGTGAACTTTAACAGTTAGTTAAAACGGTATAAAATTATAGAGAAGGCATTTGTTTGAGTTTACGTTTAAACTACCAGAAGAAAAACAATCTTAAAATAGTCTCAAACATTTGGAGCACTTCTGAATTATGATTCTTTGAAGCATGAGGATAAATCAATTCCAGGATGATTCCACAAAGGCACCAAAAAAGTCATAAGGCTGCTGAGTGCATACAACTGTTCAATGTTTAGTCTGTGAGCTCGACACGTTTCCTAGGGCTCGGATGATGGAGATTTTATTGCAGATGGGCAAGATGGTTTAAGTTGGGGTAAGGCTGTCATTTTGATATACTTGTGAGCCTTAATGTCACTAACCCTTGAAAAATCCTTAAAATCCAAATGTCAAGCACACCTAATTGCTTCTGAGGTTTTAGCAATTGTAAAGGATTTACGAAGAGTAAACGTTTCCTATCTAGCATCCTGCATTAACTCTGTTGGTTGTGTATGGGCACATGTTAAACTTCCTAGAGTCATATAATTTTATTAGACAACTTGAAAACTTTACAGACATCATGCATTATGTAGTAGAGCAATTCATTAACAAACATTTTCAGGCTTTTTAATTTTTATTTATTTATTTTATTTTGAGGATTTGGTTTTGGCTGAAGGAAAGAGAACAGTACAATAAACTATTAATGATTACACAGAATCATTACTTCAAATAGTTTAAATAGTCAGAATATTTATTTGGAGTCATATTTTTGAGATACTGATTCAGTGTTGTACTTCATCTCCAGAAATATCATAGGAACCAGATATTTTATTCAGAGTCTTGGTCCACGTGTCAGCTCCAAAGGAGCTGTTCATGTTTAATTGCATTCTGGGACCACATGTGTGTTCCTGCTTATTTACAAGTGTCTTCTCCTCACCTCCTGGGACTGCTCTATCAATCTTCCATTTATCCTTTTAATCTTCACAGGGCTCAGTGTGTTCCTTCCCACAGAGAAAACAGAACAGCTTGTGTACTTCCCACAATTCTTTACAAGGTCTCGTTTCTTGAGGGTTACATGGTAGCCCACTAAGCTGCTTTCATGGAGAGTATGAGATGCTACAGAAGAGGCAAAGAGGCTGAACAGAAAAGAAAATCAAGTATGTACTGGTCCCGTGGATGTGTACCTCTGGGTTTCGGCTATATTGGAGAAAAATGGGGAGAATTGTGCTTTTTTCCGTGTGGGTTCCATTCTCTCCTTTTTGGAGAGACAAATTTTATAGATCTGCTTTGATGGTGCAGTATAAGGAACAGGGGCTCAGAGCCAGATAGAGATGAACCTAAGCTCTGATTCAAATCTTAGCTTTACTGAACTTGCTCTGTATGGCATTGGGTGAGTTGCTTGAATTCCCTAAGTCAGCAGCCCCCAAGCTTTTTGACACCAGGGACTGGTTTCATGGAAGACAATTTTTCCACAGACTGGGCGGGTGGGGGGGAGGATGGTTTCAGGATAATTCAAGGGCATTACATTTATTGTGCAGTCAAACCTCTCTGCTAATGATGATCTGTATTTGCAGCCATTTTCCAGCGCTAGCATCACCGCCTCAGCTCCGCCTCAGATCATCAGGCATTGGATTCTCATAAGGACCGTGCAACCGAGATCCCTTGCATGCGCAGTTTACAATAAGGTTCGCACTCCTATGAGAATCTAGTGCCACTGCTGATCTGACAGGAGGTGGAGATTATGTGGTGATGCGAGCAATGGGGAGTGGCTGTAAATATACAAGAAGTTTCGCTTGCTTGCCTAATGCTCACCTCCTGCTGTGTGTCCCAGTTCCTAACAGGCTACGGACTGGTACTGGTCTAAGCCTGTGGGTTGGGGACTGCAGCTCTAAGCTGCAGTTTCCTCAACCATAAAATGTCAATAAAAGTTCCTCACTTATCAAGTTATCTTGAAAACGAAACAATACAAATAATTTTAATCACGTTTCATAGTTAGAATTGAATAAATGGTAGCAATTGCTACTGTACTGAATGGTTCAGGGAACAGTCCAGCTACCTGTTCACCCACAAGCTGACTGCTTATGTAACCCTGAGGCCAAGAATAGCCTTGGTTACCTTTCAAGACGACGTAATTTCATTGGCTCAAGCCCAGAACCTAAGAGTATATCTTCTCCCTGGATCTCAATAATCTGATCCCTTCCGATGCAAAAATTCTGGCCA
>NW_012142745.1:2775796-2784234 GCF_000956105.1 Propithecus coquereli
GGAGGGGGGAGGGAGGAGGGGGAAGGAGGGAGGAGGGGACGGGTATATGCATACACAAAGAGTGCAATGCACACCACCCAAAGGATGGACATATTTGAAACTCGGACTTGGGGGGGGGGCAAGGGCAACATACGTAACCTAAATTTCTATACCCCCATAATATGCTGAAAAAAAAAAAAAAAAGCTTCTGCCACCATCAGAGATGTTGTGGTGCCCTCCTATCCCATAAAGAATCGTCTCCTTATTTTCTCTCTCATGGATATTGACTTTTACTTCTCTGCCATCTTTATATCATGCCTTCTTATATCCCTTCACTTATTCATTCATTCAACAAAGCCTTTCAGAGTGGATCTACTATGTCAGACACCGTGAATTACTCCAGTGACACAAATATGAGCAACCTGTGTACAGTTTTCTTTCTCACACTGTTTAAGTTCCTGGAAGGCACTTCTGGAGTCTTTTCATCTGTCCATCTTCCTACAGTTCAGCTCATTCTTTGTATGGAATAGATGGTTATCAAATGCCCATCGATCCAATCAGGCTAGCATTTACAACTCTTTCTGCAAAGTCTATCTCTAAAAATAAAATGTCAGGTCAAAGATACTTTCTTCAGAAGATTAGCTCACCTATTTGGAATCAAATTCTCTGTGAAAGTCTGAAGCATAAACTGGGTTTCGTTTTTTCAGGGAGTCCCAACCCTCTCCTTTGAAGTCTATTTCCGCCATACTTATGACAAAATATTGACTGAAAGGATGCTTAAGGTCAGGTATCTCCGTGGAATTATTTCTTACCAAACCTGGAATTTTCAAGGTACTCCAACAAATATTCTCCTAGAGTGTATACTAATTAAGCTTCTTTGGAAATAGTTAAATTATCTTGGGCTCTCCAGGGAAGGTTACAGCCACAAATCCCTAGTCCTTGATGAAGTCACCTCTGACTTTTGAAACCTGGATGGCTGTAGTCTTGTCTTAAACTCTACTAAATCTTTTTAAGGAAGGTAAGAAAAGGGAGAGTGGTGCCAGTAAAGTCAGAGAATGAGGGTAGAAAGGATCCAGGGCCAAGCAGTGAGCTTAGAATCCTTGTTCTAACTCAGCGGACCCCGAAGAGGAAGAGGTTTAGTGGCAATTTGTGTTTCACAGCCTGTAAATCATGTCTCCACCAGGTCAAGATGTTTTTCAAGATTTGTTTTAGTTTCATATTGCACCTTACACTCACCTTTTCCATGCAAAATGTTACAAGTGTTATTTTTTTTCTGTTTGTGCACATTTATATATGAAAAAAGTATAATTTTTTTGAAAAATCTTCCTTATAGAAATTTTTAAAATACTCTATATTCAAGTTCCTGTTCTATTTCTGAACTTATCAAATATGTAATTCTGTATACTACAATAATACATAACCTTGTAACTGTATAAGGGGAGAAAGAGCAAATGCTTTAAAAAATAATGATAGCCTTTCTTTTTCAAATTCAAGTGCTTATTTCTTTTTAGGGGCAAATAAAATTATTTAAATCACTGGGTTTTTTGGTCTATGTGATTCTACTAATTGGTTTATGTAATTTTTATGGTTACTGTTCTCATGATATAAATAAAATAGTTTAATTTTAATTAACAACAGAGAAATAGCTATGACTATAATCTACAGAGGAAGGAAACAATTATATAGCCACAATAGTGAATACACTCATGTAAAAGTATTTCTAGGGTGAGGGGAGAGTTTTAACCTTGGACCAGGGTCATCAAACTTTACAAATCTGATGGAATGGTTATTACTTTTTACTTTTTTTCTTTTTTTAGCAAAAAATCTATTTGGTAAAATCAGATTAATTTTTGGCCATTGTATGTACTTATATTAATATCTACCATTTGAATAATAACTGCAAGTTTATTAAAATAAACAAATTGGAATGTTCTTTAAAAAAATTTGATGATTTTGTGAAAATGTCTTGTTTAGATAACCTAAATAAGGAAGGAAGGAAGGAAAGAAAGGGAAGGAAGGAAGGAAGGAAAGAAGGAAGGAAGGGGGAGGGAGGGAGAAGGAGGGAGGAATGGCTGCTGTTTAGGAATTTAGGAGTGATAACAGGAATCTTGTAAAAACTTTGCAATAGTTCCTTGTGCAATGTGTTTTACTGGATATAGATCTATGGTTTGGCCTGTAAATTATGGACTATTTGAACTAAGTGATACAAAGTCTCCTAAATGGTACCTGACTCCCAGATGGCTAGAGGTCTGATTCTAAAATTACTTTCTTAAAACAGTTGCATATAATAATAACTGTAGCTAGCATTTATTAAGCACATGTCATATGTCTAGCATTGTTTTAAATTCTTCATGTGCATCATCTTCTTTAAATCACTTAAGTACCCTATGAGGCTGATAATATTATTACCTCCATTTCACAGATGAGAAAACTGAGGCACAGGGAAATTAAGTAGCTTGCACATATTTGTACAGTCAGGAAATGGTAGCCCTTGGTGTTTCACCCAGGAGGTCTGATTGCCAAACCCACATCTTTAACAATTCTCTTGTCCATATGGAAGTGCACATTCTATTCAGATATAGTGATTGCTAACTTTTTTTGATCTTGGAAGATGAAGGTTCTATTCCTCTCCTGCAGTTGTGATTCAAGGGATGGTTAGAATAGACATAGCCATATTCCCAAATATTATTTCCCCATCTTTTCTCTAAAATCTTTTAAATCACCATCTTAATAAACTCCATGTCAGCATATTGTCTGGGAAATAGTTGTTGAAGCATAATTTTGAATGAAAGCTTTGTGCTCAGGAAGATAAAGTATTCCTACTGTTAGACCCCCTCTCTCCCACCCCTACATCTGTGAAGTCTGGGTGCATCCTTACTAATGTATTCATTAAGTTTCAAATATTTAAACATTTACTCCAGGAAAGTAAAACATTGGTGACCCCGAAGAGCTGTGTTTTAGAAGTTGCCTTGGTGCTCCCTGATGGTCTAAGTGAAAGCACTTCGGCTTCCAAAAGTGACTGAGCTCAGTGTAAAATGGCACGTGGGTGCAGATGCTCCTTTAACATTTTTGCTGTGAAAAGAAGTCTCCGAGCTTTGCTTCCTTTTTGTTCGCTCTTAATGCTGAAAACATTTCACAGATTTTATGGAATTCCCACTGAGAAAAATGAAATGTGGCCTTTAGACAGCCCACGTCTTAATGATTGAATAGGCATCCAGCACGTTGTAGTTGCTCAATAAAGGCTTGCTGAAAGGAATTCCATTTTATCGATGGCTTGATTCCAAGGAAAACATCTGTTAGGATGCTAAGTTCAAGTTTAGGTGCTCTCTGTGTGGCTTATTTAGGCCAGGTGTTGAATAAAGGGACTTTAAACTGAAACCTTAAAATGAAGAAAGGTGGAAACGTTTTAAAGGTAAATCAAGCATAGTGATACCTTACCTTTTTATCATGGTTGCCAATTTTCTACCACCCCTCAAGGTAGGCGGAAAATATTGTCTCCATTTGGCAGGTTAGACAGCAGGAGTCACATCTGCAAGATTAGTCAGTTTGTGCGTGATAAAACTGAGACCGGAGTGGAGGAGATTTAACTCCAGGCGACCACACCACATTGCGGCTCAAAAGAAAACTCTCCTGAAACCAGACAGCATTGTTTCTGTGTGAGATCTATTTACCCTACCTCCACCCGAACTTTCCTTCCCACAAGACTTAATTACTCATTGCTAGTACCATGCACATTCAAGAGGCATGTGTGTGGTATTCATTAAGAGAGAAAAATAACATAAAATAGCTCAGCGATGTATCTGCTTCCCCCAGGAAGGGTGAAATGACTCCCACAGACAGAGGAGCCTTAGGGTGCAGATGGCGGAGACAAGTGAGAAGGGAGGAGGCGGTAGGGAGGCCAGAGCCTGGGTGAGTGGGGTGGATATTTACATGGGCTCCTCGCTTCACTCCATCAACTTTATTACTCACCAGTGCGCAACAATTACTCTTTCTTTCCTAATATTTCCCTTGGACGAGTTGGCTCATTGTGCTGCTGATGTTCATAAGCTTTTTGGGGGATGAGTATTCCTAAGGCTTAGATACATTTTTGTTAGAAAGGGCCCATCTTGCATAATTCTTACAATGTAAATTAAAAATAACTTTGAATATTATAGCTGATACTTTTATTGCTGTGTGGTGGCTGAACTGCTATTAGGAACACTGAATTTAACACTGTACTGAGACATGCGGGGGCTCTGCAGTGTGTGCGCACAGATACCCAAATAATCCCGGGCTCTGATCCAAACTATTCATAAACTTGAATTTTTTGTTTTCCAAAATTGGTTGGGCTCCCATTTAGGAGGTGAGGAGGTGAGGAGGTGAGGTAGGAACCTTAAAATCTGGGAATTTGGCTGTGTTCGAAAATAAGGAACATTGAAAACAAATGAAATTAAGCATCTTTTGAAACTGGCAATCCTGTTTTGGATATCCAAACAAAGGCAGCAAGAATGTATTGATTTACAGAATTCTGGAAACCTCCAGATGTAAGGAGCACCTGAGTCGATAATTAGATTTTTCTCTTTGTAAGCCTCTACTGTTAACAGAACATCTATGACCAATTTCCTCACTACCATGGGAAAAGACCCAAATTCTAGGAACTGAGCCCCGTATTCCAGGACCTACAGAAATGATACCAGCACTAAAAGCCGTCCTGAGTCTAGAAACACTTTAGTCATTAACTCCTTGTAGACTCTTCTCCAGGTAATGACAGCAACACTCTTTTCCAAAGAAAAAAGTATTATATATTTTTGTAAGTGAAATAACTATGTACTGAAAATATTGTAATCACAAACTCCACATATCTGGGCTCTGAGAAAGCAAGTGGAATGGCATGGAATACTAAAAGATAGTTAAGGTCAATGATCAGGGTTTAAACTTAAGTCCTATTATATATTAGGCCAGCTTTGAATATCTTTTCAAAGAGTAGGTGTCAGGAAGTCCTGTTTATCTGCCAATCAAATTAGCTTGGATCACTTTGGCAGCTGTCACAGAGAAGGAAATCACAGTGCAGCTACAGGGCTGGGGTGAAGAGCAGTCAGGGGAAAATAACCAGGCTATTCTGGGGAAAATAATACTGATTCATTTTTCTTAGTGGAAAATACACCTAGAGTACCTATTAATGCCAGTACAAGGTGTAAGTCTAGGCACTTCAGCACTTTGACTTAGTCATGTATTTTACTCTCACTGGATAAAATATACAGCTGTAATTACTTTTTGAGAATGGCAGGAAGTAATACATTTCATAAAAAAGTAATAACAAATGTACTCTGTCGGCTCAAAGAAGTCTAAAATACTCCTGATATGAGGAGTGATATGAGGCTTTTAAGGTAGAATTAAAGAAATGTGGGGATGTGGGGGCGCAGGCCATTCCAGACAAAGGGAATATTATTTTAATACATATATAATAAAACAAGTAATATGAATAAAGGCACAAAATTGAGGAAGTGTAAAATAGGCACGTGCAACTACCTGCTTGGCTAAAGGGACAGGATGAGGACTCAAGATGAAAATTATGACAGACCAAGTTGTTTTGAATTCTTTCTTTAGGTAATTATTGAAGGTTTTATGTATCTACTTATTGGACAGGGACATTATACAGGGGATGTATTTAGGACTAATACAGCAGTTGTGTATGTGCATGGTACATTCATGAGGAGATTTATAGATAGACCACTACTATTTTTAAATAAGAAGTAATAGGGCAAAGACTTGCTCGTCCTAGGCAAAGAAAAGAGACAATGACACCAAGAATTTGCAGTGAGTTCCCAGAGAAACTGGTGGCACGTTTAACAGAATGGGGAAATCAGAAAGGAAGAAAAGCTTTGCAAGAGAAAATGAATGAGCTCAGCTCCAGATAATGCCTTAGAGATCACAATTCAGATAATCTGACTCCAACAGGAGTTAGAAATCCAATCTTGAAACCCAGGAGAGAGACCAAGATGGTAAATATAGATTCGAGAGTCATCCACTGCCTAGATGCAATCACTGAAGCTGACAGATTAGACGAGAATGTTAGGGGAATGATTGCCAAGGGAAAGAGGAAAGTCAAGGACAGAGACCATAATGTCTTTCTTTTGGGAGCAAAAATGTGGTACTTCTAAATAGTCACTGCTTCACCATGTACATTTTTTTTTGCCTCCAAATATTTTAAGACTGTTTGTAGTATTTTAAGAAAGAAGTTGCCAATGTGTTGCTTAGCCGTAGTTAACACATTTTTCTAGAGATTTGAGTTTCTAGTGCAGCCCAAGTGTGTTGTGCCTGTATGACAATAGCAATGGGGATAATGATAGCAGTTGTACATTTTGTGTGTGTGTGTGTGTGTGTGTGTGTGTGTGTGTATGGGGGGGGCAGATATAGCCAAAGTTTCCTCATCAGAAAAGAGCTCAACAGAGAAATGTATCCAACTATTTCCACCATAATATTAACAATATTGCTACATGTGTTAATATTAATAATTAAGTACTATATGTAGCATTTACCCTCACAACTCTTTGAGGAGGGTACTATTATCAACCACATTTGATACACAAGGAGGTGAATCTCAGTATAGTTCAGTGTCTCTCTCGACATTTTAAAACTATTAAGTAGCAGAAAAAGATTCCAATTACTGACTCTAAAACTGAGATCGTAATCATTATTTTTTCTTACTTTGAGGTTATTTCTGCATCAATGGTAAATCACAGCCTGCTAACTGATCTTATTATCATTATCTATTCATTTATACTCTGATTTAATTTAATTTTTGAATTAATATACACTAAATTTACTTTTTTGGGGTACAGTTCTATGATTTTTAACACGTGTAAATTTGTGTAACATTCACTCCAATCGGAATACAGAGCAGCTCCATCAGGCCACATGCTCCCTGGGCCCTGGCAACCCCTTTGTCCTCCCCTAACCCCTGGGCCCTGGCAACCACTGATCGGGTCTCCAACACTATGCTTTTCTCCTTTGGAGAGTGTCTAATCTAAATGAAATCATACTGTATGAAATCTTTTGAGACTGGCTTCTCTATCTCAGCGTAATGTCTTTGGGATTCATCCAAGTTTTTGCATATATCACCCATTTGTTGAGTAGTTTTCCATTTTATGGATGTAATCCAGTTCGTTTATCCATTCACCAGTGGATGAACATTTGGTTGTTTCCCAATTTTTAGCAATTATGAATAGAACTGCAATAAACATTCTCATAGCCATTATTATGTAAACATATGTTTTTATTTCTCTAGGGTAAATATCCAGGAGTGTTTTCGCTGAGTCATGGAGTAAGTGTACTTCTGTCATTTTTTTTTTTTCAGCAGCATTTGAAGTAAGAGGACCATGTCGTAACACCTACAGCAAACCATTGTGGTTATCTGTGAAGAAACGCTTTCCAAAATGTGCTACAAATGAAAGGAAGAGTGGCTCACTATTGTAAGTTTGTGGCAGACGGAATCCAGAAAAGTGTCAGTTGAATCTCCACAAGTACGTAGAAGTTGTGTCCACCATTCTCTACAACCTCGAGGCAAAGCAAAAGAGGCCCCAGTCCACTGTGACCTGTCACATCATAAGTTTTAACATGGTCGGAGCCCAGTGAGGCCCCTCAACTCCCAAGCCCTGGGGAAGAATTGACCAGGAAAGGAAAATCAAACTTTTCTCAGGAGAAGCTGCAACCTTTATGGGAGTAGGGCTAACAATTACAAGTTTTAAAGATGAAGGTATATATTCCCTATTTTAAACTTTAAGGATTTTTCTAATGGCTTACATGAGTACGTTTATCAAAAAATTTCTCTATTTCAATGTTCTGAAGTTATAAACACCAATTTGAAGTCTTTTATAAATATTTAAACATGAGTGATATCCTTCTGTAAATATAACATCACGTCAAGAAGTTGTGAAGGGTTGATTCCATTATGGGCATTTTGAGGTCATTATATGTAAAACAAATGTTTAATGCTAACTAAATATCTCGCTATGTAAACAACTATGCCTCAAGTTATACCAAACAACGTGAACTATAATAGCTTATGAAGTCTATATGTTTAAGAGCAATCGATGTCCATTTGCTATAGAGTAATTATGATAGCTTATGTTTTCCCATTACTTGAATTCGGCATGTAATGTTTTGTTTTAAGGTCTGCTGAATTTGGCAGATAGTAAAATATTAAAAATTCTAGTATTTTCCAAATAAAAAAGAGAAGCATAAAGGTATTAATATATTTAAAGCTAAAGTTCATTTCTACTTTAAATATAATGTCTGTGAAAAGAAATGCTCTCCTACAAAGTGTGAATTTAATGGGGGCAGGGTGGCGGAAAAGGAAAAAAATGATGATACCATTGTCTCTGTTACCTAAAGATTATTGACATAAATACACAGAAAGCAAGTGTGGCTAAGAAGACTGCCACTGGTTTGTGGAAGTCTGAGACTCTCCTATGCTTTCT
>NW_012142745.1:2784784-2786357 GCF_000956105.1 Propithecus coquereli
CAGTAGCTGGGACTACAGGCATGCGCCACCAGGCCTGGCTAATTTTTTCTATATATTTTTAGTTGGTCGATTAATTTCTTTCTAATTTTTAGTAGAGGCGGGGTCTCGCTCTTGCTCAGGCTGGTCTCGAACTCCCAAGCTCAAACAATCCGCCCGCCTTGGCCTCCCAGAGAGCTAGGATTACAGGCGTGAGCCACCGCGCCCGGCCGATACATGTTTTTAATGGCTTGGAGGACCCCACAGTGGTATTTATCCATTCTCTAAATTCCAATGTCTTATTCAGGTTCCTGTGAAATTGGTTCACTTAAGACAATGGCCTGGACACTCTGATCACCTATGTTCTATCTTCCTGGTGACCCTAATCTGTAACTTACCTGGGTGGAAAAAATATGGAAAGATTCTTTTATTAATCTGTAACGGAACATTAACAGAATGAGACTGGGAGCTGGCAATACAGAGGGAGAAACGTGTCAGGGCAGGTAAATGGAATGGAGGTGAATTAAGAGTAAGCGTGGGTGAGGCCAGGGCTGGGACAAAGTGCTGGAGTTCTGGAGCACTGGGTTCATACTCCAGCTCTGCCATTCATACGCTGGTTGCTTTCCCAGTATCTGCCCCTGTGGCGGGTGTTGAAAGATCTCTCCTTATTGTGAATGGAGGCCAGGCTGTAATCTTGAGGCCAGAGGCTGAATGAGGACACTGTACTCAGGGAGCAGAGCGTGAAGACCAACAGCTGTGGCCGAGAGTGGAGGTATGAAAAAGCACTGAACATCCAAAGAGGAACCTGAAGGGTCACAAATCTGAGTGGAGCAGAGCAAAAGTCAAATTTGGAATACCAGAGCAAGCACCCACTAGTTGAGATGTGAATAGCGATATATTAGTATTAATGTTGCTGTTAGTAATAATAATGCACTGATTGACTGCCTGTGATTTTTTTCTCACCTTTCCTCAGTGATAACTTTCTTTTTGAGCCGGATGCTCTGGGAGTAGATGCCCGACTTTAATTCACTGACTACTGAGCCTCAATATTTGTTAATGCCATAAGGGCAAAATATTATATATGGGCTGGGAGCACTAGGAATAAGAAATTGTTGCAGAACAAACCACTTTCTACCCTCTGGAAACACTTGTGTCATAGAGCTCTAGGTGTTTATTGATTATTAAGCATTCAGACCAGTCATGCTAACTGGGTAACTACCTGCCATGGGACTCTCCACTCTTCTCAGGGAGCTTATTTCTCATTGCTGGAAGGATTTTACTGGCCTTAAAGGATACACTGCCTCGTTCCCAGTGGCAAACATGTGAAAACAACTGGAATGCCGTGTACATTACCGTCCATTTATCCTACAGGCACATAACTAACCTGAGTAGGGTAAGCACAACTGTACTTAGAACTAGATGTAACACTTAGGAATGTTGTTTTATGATAGACAATTATGGTGGTCATCTCTGGAATTGAGCTGAATAAGGAAAGAGGGTTTTTAATCTATTACTCCTGTCAATTTCTCCAGATCCCCTTTAACCAAAGAAGCCAGATTCAAACTCCAACATTTCTGGAAGACACTGTTTATTTTTT
>NW_012142745.1:2797437-2799126 GCF_000956105.1 Propithecus coquereli
CTCCTCTGCCAGGGCCCTGCTAACTTTTGACCTCCATGGTGACTAGAGCCCCCCCAAAAATCTAATTGCCATTACAGCTGTCAATAGACTGGTGATGATTAATTTTATGTGTCAATTTGGGTATGCCATGGTACCCGATATTGGATCAAACATTATTACAGGTGTTTCTGTGAAGGTGTTTTTTAGATGAGATTAATAATTAAATGAGTAGACTTTGATTAAAGCAAATTATCTTCCATAATGTGAGTTGACCTCATCTACTGAGTTGAAGGCCTTAAGAGAACAAAGACTGATATTCCTGGAGGAAAGAGACTTCTGCCCCAGACTGTTCCTTGACTCAAACTGCAACTTTTCCCTGGGTCTCTGGCCTGCTGGCCTACCCTGCAGATTTTGGACTCCCCAGTTTTTATGATCCTCTGAGCAAAATCCCTAAATCTCTTTCTCTGTCTCCCTGTCTCTGTCTTGCCAGTCCTCTACTTATGATGGTTTAACTTACGATTTTGACTTTACGGTGGTACCCATACAACCATTCTGTTTTTCATTTTTAGTACAGTATTCAATAAGTTACATGAGCTATTCAACATTATTATAAAATAAGCTTTATGTTGGAAGATTTTGTCCAACTGTTGGCTAGTATAAGTGTTCTGAGCACATTTAAGGTAGATTAGGCTAAGCTGTGATGTTTGGTAGGTTAGGTGCACTAAATACATTTTTTGACTTAGGATATTTTCAACTTACCGTGGGTTGATCGTGGCGTGACTCCATCATAAGTCGAGGAGCAACTGTGCACACGCATACACGCATACACATATCCTCTCGCTTCTGTTTCCCTAGAGATCCCTGATTAGTGCAAGACCGAAGGCCACACTCTAGACTACTGGGAATCTATATACTCCCTTCCTTCACATTCTCCTTCCTTCCACAAATATTTGCAAATGTTCTCATGTAGGAAGAACTGCAGTAATGGCTGGGATGTGGTGCTGAGCAAAATCAGACATTATCCCTGCTGTTATAGAGCTTCAGAAGCTATGCTAATCTAGCTAAAAGTAGATTTTAAGGCAAGAAGAAATGCTAGGGAGGATATTTCATAATCACTAGAGTTAAAAAGGGACATTTGGAATATATCATAAACATAATTCGCATATGCTTGACAACAGAGTTTCAAAATATGTACATAAGTGGAACTGATAGAACCAAAAAAGATAAATGGCTGAATCTACAAACACAGTGAAAGACTTTAACATACCTTTCTCACTAGCTAACAGAGCAGGCAGACTTACAATAGGTAAGGATATAGAGGATCCGAATAATTTACAAAGATCTGAAAATTAACTAAGGTGGCCTAATTTTTGTATATATGATTATACTCATATTCTTTTCATGAGCACAAAGAATATATTCAAAAATCAACTGTGTAGTTAGTCATAAATAAAGCCTCCTCTTTTTTCAAAATTTGAGATAATTTAGTATATATTTTCTGATAATATTGGAAATAAGCTAGAACTAAACAATTAGAAATTTTGAATTGTCTAAACAGCTAAACAAAACATTAGATAGTACATTTCATGTTAACACATGAGCTAAAGGAAAAAACCAAATGAAAATAGAAAATATTTTTAGTTCTTTCAGGTACCTCCATATTAATTTCCATAGAGGCTGTACTAATTTGCAGTCCCACCAGCTGATGCA
>NW_012142745.1:2800166-2800732 GCF_000956105.1 Propithecus coquereli
AAATCTGGACTTATTTGTCTTCACTGGGTAATTCCTCCAAACATATTTGGTAGAAATAATACCGATCTTATGCACGTTCTTCCAAGAAATGAACACATTTTCAAAAAATTTATGCTAAAAATTCAAAACTTTATTAAGAGAAATTTTAAAAGGCTTAAATAAACAGAGGGTATGGTATGTTTGTGGACTAGAAGACTCAATATTATAAAGATTTTAATTCTCCACAAATTGATCAATAGATTTGATATGATATTAATAGAAACTTGTAAACTCTTTCTAAAATGCACATGGAGATGAAAAGTGCCGAGGATAACCGAGGCAATCTTAAATTACAAAGTTGGGATACTGATAGTAAGAGATATTAAAATCGAATCAAATTATCACTAAGGCAGTTTTATATGGGTATGAGAAAAGATAAACTGACTTAGGGTACAGAATAGAGTCCACAAATCAATATACAGGAACAAACACATGATTTACACCAAAACAACATTAGAGGGTGGTAGAAAAGACAGTCTTTCTAATAAACAATACTGGGTCAATTTGTTATCCATACGGATGAATTA
>NW_012142745.1:2801177-2810387 GCF_000956105.1 Propithecus coquereli
CTCTCATATACTATTCACGGGAGCCTAAGTGGTTTATCCTCTTCGTATCTTCTATCAGTAAACATCCTATGATGCAGCAACTTTACTTACAAGTATATATGCAGAAGAAATGAGGCCATAAGTTCACCAGCCCCAAAGTAAAAACTACTCATATGCCCATCAATGGTAAAATGGGTGAGGAAAATGTCATATATTCATACAATAGAACTGTACAACAATGAGTATGAATGATATATACCTACATGCAAAATATAAATGCATCTCAGAAATATAATGTTGAACAAAGAAAAGTCAAACACAGAAGAGCACATACTGTATGCTTCCATTTATTTAAACAGTACAAAACAGGAAAAAGTAATCTATGCTGGCAGAAGGAGTAATAACAGTGGTTACCTGCAGGAGGATAGTGTTTAACCTCAGGAGGGTAGGGTAGGCACTGAAGAAGAAGCAGCAACAGTACTTCTGGAGTGCCAATAATACTATGCTTCTACAACAGAATGCTGGTTACACATGTAGGTTCAGTTTGTAAAAAATTATCAAGCTGTATACTTGTAATGTATTCACTTTTTTGGGTGCATATTATTCTTCAATTTTTTACAAAACAAGAAACCTTGGCTCTGGAGGTCAGAGTACTCAGGTCCAAGACTCACACTTACTATCTAAGTAAGCTTGGACAGATTATTTATCTGTACTATGTCTGATTCTTCATATGAAAAATGGCCATAAAAGAGTACTTAGTTTCCAAGTTGTGAGGTTAGTTGACTTAATGCATTGAAAACATGCAAAATATTCTCCAAAGAAAGTAACCACTCAATTAGTGGTTGCCGAAGAATGGCTCATAGGCACGTTTAGCTAGAACTCAGCTGAAGTTTATTCACATAAGAGGGAGCCCAATCCTATATAGATTGTCTCTCTGAAAGGTAGGGGTTAAAAAGGCAAAATCCACAGAGGGTTCCTGAAATAGAAAATATTATTTTATTTTCTCCTAGGGTAAACTGATTGGTTAAAGATATCAAAGAGGGCAGCCTCCCCTTGAGCAGACTGGAGGGGTTCACTGGGGAAAGAAGAGCAGTTCTTTGTAGGTTGCCGAAAAACTCTCTGCTCTCCAGGTGGAAGGGTGGATGGACCCTTAGGTAAGTGCCTCTACCTTAATCTAGATTTGCAGCACTTCTCTCAGTACGATTCTTAATCTCCTCTTCTATTAAGCTCAGCTTCTAAAAGAACTAAGTTGACCACGAGGACTTCTACCTCTATTTGAAGTGGTGTCATCAGCTGGATGTCGGCTTCAGCTAATGGACGTGTAGTTATCTTGAACCATCGGCAAATCAAATAGTGGAAAAAGGCAAGAAAATGAGAGACATCATAAGAAATGTTAAGGGCTTACTTTGTTTCCAGGTTTTGTTGTTAGCCTAGCCCTAACCAAAAGAATAGTCCCCAAAATCACTTTGGCTGACTTTAGAAAACTAGGCATCCTATTATTTTAATTGAGTAATTGAATGTTTTATTTCCTGAATTGCATTCCCAGATGAAACAAGATATTTTGGTACGTGCATAGACTCCACCTTTGATGGGCAGAAAATGGTTGCAGGCAATTCTATTGCCTAGAACTATTTTAATTGATTAATATATGCTGGTCTATTAGGCCTCTAACAGTTGTGCTGTTTTATTTGCTACCTGGGCCATAGTCCAGGATAAATAGCAGAACACGCAGTTTACTTTGGGAAATTTTAGGCAAGGTTAAATTTTGTACAATCCAGAGAATTCTAATGTCTTACACCCCTTCTAAGAAGTGAACATCACTTTATCTTAATAAAATACAAGCACTCTGTTCTGGGTTGATGAACATAGCCACGTGCCAGGCGGTGGCATACTCCAACTCCACAGGGACAGAAGCTCCTGTGCTTGGGACCATTACTGACCTTGCCGTATGTACTTCTTCATTGGGGCATTCAACTGTACCCTTTATAATATTCTTTGTAATAAATGGCTAAAATGTTTCCCTGAGTTCTGTGAGCCATTCTAGCAAAGTATCAAACATGAGGAGGGGGGTTATGGGAACCTCCTTTATGGCCAGTCAGTCAGAAGGACAGGTCACAACCTGGGACTTGCTAGTGGCATTTGAAGTGAAGGGCAGCCTTGTGGGACTGAGCCCTTAACCTGTGGGATCCGATGCCATCTTTAGGTAGATGGCATCAGAAACGAATTGAATCATAGGACACTGAGTTGGTGTCTGCTAGAGAATTGCTTGTTGGTAGGGAAAAAATCCCTGCACATCTGGTCACAGAAGTATTCTGTGCTATACTGAGTATGAGAGTAGGCAGAAGAGTTTAGTTGTTGAATCTAATGCACAGCCAGAGAAATAAAATTAGAAAATATAAGAAAAAAATAAGGAAATATGAGACGGTTATTCTGCTCAAACATTTATAAGCCAATGGTCTTAGAAAGAAGTTGTCTACAACTGAGATATTCTTGATATTTAATTCAATATATTCATGAAATAACTGTCTACTTCTGGGATGAAATTTTTCTGAGGCATTTTAATGAGCCTCAGAGTTATATCTTTAGTTGAATTGAATATCCAGGTTGTAAGATCTGTAGCACATTTATATTGAGAATTTTGGAACCATAGAGATATGCTCTAGAGTGGAAGAATTGGTTAATGAACTAAAATGTTTCTTTCCAATATGATGCTAACGTTGACTTCAATTTGTGTCTTTTTCTATGCATCCAGTTTCTTGTTTGTATATCTCGTAGTGCTATATTCAGTTGTATCACTTTTGAAGGGCAGCTTATACTTGTTGGGCATGAGGCTACAGTAGTCATTTTTTAATAATAGCTAAAAAAATTCAGAATAAAATAAAGTAGATGCTGACAAAGTTCTTAGGTTGCCAATGCTGTTAGAAAAAGCCAATTTACTAAACTAAGCCCTTAAATTCCTTTTTCTCTCATTTTCATGAAAACAGGAACTCATTTTGCCAAAGATTTGCCTTCAGTATGAACTGAATCCCAGACAACCAAGGCAGTAACTTAAATAGCTGTGTCACTACCATGTGCCATGTACATCCCAATCCTTGACTAACTGAATTTTCAATGCCTTCAGCTTTTATCAGACCAGAGAACTGATTCCAGATTTCTTCCATTTCTTTGAGGTTTCGCCTTGTTGCTTACTATCCACTGCCTATCCCAATCTCTCTACCAATAGGGATCTTGAATGCAAATAACTAACTCCGATTAACTTCCTCAGGAGAGGACTATACTGGGAAGAGATTGGGTAGTTCATAGACTCAATAGGAAACCAGGAGAACATGGTTCTAAAAATGGGCAGAAACCAAAGGCAACCACAAATGCTGATAAGAACCCATAACAAGAACAACCTGATTAAAAATGCCCTGGCTATTGCCCCAGAATGATGTCCACACTGCAACTAATACTATCACTACCACAGTAGTGATAGTATCTCTGGATAATGGCCACCACTGCTAGCACCACTGGGCACAGAATGAGAGGTTTTCTGTCCCTGCATTTGTGTGTCATTCAATTTAAATTCAAAGTTCTGGGTGGAAACACTGGAGTGGCTGAGCTTAGATTTTACATTTGTGTTCTATATGCCAGGGACCTAGAAAAGTTGAAGGCACTAGAGAATATTTTTCAAAAACCAGGGGAAGTTTCAGATCCTAGGGGGGGGAGAAATATGACAAATTTCCACTTCACAACCCACAACAAGATTTTATGCCAGATAGAAAAATAGATACATATATAAATAGAATTATGCATGAATATATACATACATACAAAGGGAGAAAGATCTTTGAGGCTTTTGCAGAAGAGCCATAGAAGGGACATATTTCTTTTATTTATCTGGCTTAAATTCATTTGCGCTTCTCATCTCTTTTATATATTTACTACAGCATGTAGTCCTGACAGCATTGCAAGCTCCATAAGGAAAGAAAAAATGTATCTTATAAATCTAGCATCCTCTACAGTCACAAACAGAGGATGTTGTACAGAATATGTCTCTGATAAGTAAATATTGATTTATTGATCCTGTCTGTCAATATCTCTTTGAGCACCAATTGATTTATGAGCTAAAAGAAAGGCTGAGATGTCAGAAGGCTGTGGGAAAAACTATGGATATCAAGCTGTGGGCAAGTTCAGAGAGCATGGCATTGAATCCAGTAGGTATGAAAAAGACTCATGGATTTCTTTCTTTGAAATCGAAGGGGAAAAAAAATGAAAATCATGGCCATTAAAGACTTAGAATTGAACCTAGATGTTTCTTTTTCTTTAAAAGCATACTAAATGCAAATATAATATCTACCCCAAATAATACCATATTTGACTATCTAAGTAATATGCACTGTTTTCCCCCCAGGAGCACATAAGTAAAGGAAAAAGATGCTATTTTATCCAAAGCTGAAACCAGACCCACCTGCTGTTAGATATATATAAGTTTAACTTCTAAATTTAGACATTTGAAGTAACTAAAGTACTCTCGTAAAGTACTTGTAGTGTCTTACTCCATGCCCTCCATTTTTGGTGCTTATAATTTTGTACTAATTAATATTGGCCAGCAAAATTAAACATATTACACTGAGCCCAAATGATGTTTTTCCCATGCAATTAGGGCAAAAAAATGCCAAGATATTTCAGTATCAGGCCCACTTGTATTTTGCAAGCTAATTCTGAAAGGGGAAATCCTTATAAAGATATATTAATATATTGAACTCTCAAAAGCCCAAGAACATTTCTTAATTAAAATGTCATTGTTGAAAAATTCAATTATGCTTTAATGTTTACTCAGCTGGCTATATTGACATATAAAGATGTATTTCAACATGATGGCAATGTTGACTGGTCTAGAATTTTAATATGCAGAACTTATTAGTGATTATGGAAAATAACTAAGAGGTAGATCAGCAAAGGTCTAAGTAACCTAGGTCATGAGTAAAAATTTTGAAACATTCTGATATTCACACATTCCCAAATCAATTCGTACATGTTTACAGGGATGTTTGCGAGACAAAGCTGGTGTGCAGAGGTGAGGCATACATTGAGAGAGAAGAGCAGGACTGGTAACAACAACCACCTTGTGTCTTCCGGAAGAACATGGCTGGGAAGGGAAACATTCCGTGGAGAATGGAGATGGGAATGGTGTCATGGCCAGGCGTGGTGGAGATGGTCAGGACAAGGTATCATATGCTGTTCCCAATCCTCATATAAGACCCCTAGTGGGGAGGATACACAGAGGAGGCTCCAAGGACATAGGACACTGTTTATTACTAGATAGCCTTTTGTGTTCAAATCCCCGTAGGACCTCCTACCCTTAAGAAGCTGCAATGAGCTTAATAAGCCCCAAGATTCTCCTTGCCTTTTGACTGCAAGAAATAGGAAACAGGTTGAGGTGGCTTGTGTCATTGTTTCTTCTGCCTAGGTCAGCTCCTGAATGTTGGCCCTCTGAATTTCTGCACTATGAGAAAATATATGCAGAAAGTAACAAACAGAGCCCTTCTATTCAGACTTGAAAGGGATGTGGCCTTCTCCACTCACCTTTTCCCATGGAACTTTTCCATGTTTCCCGTTTGGCCTTCCTGGAGCTGGAGATTTTGGGTGACCTAGGCCACTGGTTCTCAGTACTGATACTTGGGCCCCACTTCCAGAGATTCTGATTTCATTGGTCTGGGTTATAGCCTGAGCATCAGAGAAAAACTCCCCAGGTGATTATAACAAACAACCAAGAGTGAGGACAACTGACCTGGACCAGAGGTGATATAATAGTTGCAAATGATCAAGTTTGCAATAAGAGCACCTACCACCTGGTAAGACAGTCAAGAGGAAAACAAGAATAATGACGGGGTAAATGACAACCAAGCATGTGAAAGAGCTGTTTTATTTCTTTGCTACACCGCAGAGGTCTACTCCCTGCTAATTCTAACTGCCTAATCTGTTTTCCAGTCCCAACCTGAAGTGGTGATTAGATGCATCCAACATAATCAGATTTCTCTAGATGTAAGAGTATTTGGTTATTGGCCTTTTTGCTTTTATTCAAAGATACAAACTCTTAAATTAATTTGCTAACACCATTCTCTATAAGAAAATTAGGGCCCGGTTAATGTAAATGAAAAGAGAAAAATCAATCCTTCGAAACAGTTACCTATAGGCAATCAGAATTCATCAGAATAAAAATTTTAATAAACTTTTTTCTAGTGTATCAAAGAGGAACTCTCCTTTATGATCAAGAAAGAGCTATGCTGTCAGGAAAAATGATGAGAGGAAGGAACTTTATATGTGTTAATACGCTTTGAGTGGCAGGAAAGAAAACTGAGACTGGTCTAATAATAAAGAAGGTGTATTGGCTTATATACAATGGGAAATCTAGAGGTAAGGGAGGGTGTGAGCTGCAGTTTGGTCAGGATTCCAACTTGATTTCCCTGCTTTTCCCACAGTTCTGTTTTCTTTCTTGTACTGGCCTTGTCCTCAGACTAGGTTTTCTTATGGGGGCAAAATGGCAGCCAACAGCTACAGGGATCTCCTTGGTTGGTGTTTTTCATTTGTAAGAAATTGTATTTTCTGGCTGTGCTCTTGAAGACATCAGGAAGGTTCTTCTTACATTTTCATTTCAGTCCCCAGAAAATAGCTCATAAAATCTTATTGTCTTGACTTGGACCATATATCCTTCCCTGAACCCATCACCATGGCTAGTAGAATGGGATGGATGGAAAGGCTTGAGCAAGATAGGGCTCACCGATGAATCTGGGGGTGGCACCAAACTTTGTAGAATCATATGAGACCCCAGATTTAGAAAGGAAAAAGAAAAAAGAGGAAAAATGGGGCTGGGCAGGTAGGAAACATATGTATAACAGAAATTTCTAACAGGGAACCAATGTAGCTGGGTTCCGATTTAAATTCTGCCAACTAGTTTTGTGTCCTTGGTTAAATAAGGTACTTTCATTGTTAATCAGTATGTTTGACAGGTGATCTGATTTTTAAGGTCTTGTTAAATCCCAAAATCTTTAACTTTATATCTCTAAAACATTTTGTGCCTGAGCTACTGGCTTTCAGTCCTATTTTTTGAGAATCATTTAAAGAAATAGATCTGATTTATGGTTTGGGGCAAAATTGTCAAAGGAAATAAGAATGTTTCTACTTTTCTCTGGTAACACAGACACCTCTGATCTTTCAGCATCTACTGATGTAGCCAGTTTCTTTTCTAGTAGTTCTCTGGGTGACTGATAAATCAGAGCAATTTCTCTGACTTGCATAAGAAGGGATTTTCTTGTATTTGTTTTAAGACTTCCTAGAATGATTCATTTTGCTACCACCATTCTGTTGCACTTGCAAAATGTTATGTGACACTGCAAAGGTAAATTTATTGAGGCTCTCAATTTTAATTAGTTTTTTTCTCATATTTTCTCTGAAAAGTTAATCCCCTTTTAATGAAATTGTAAAATATAAGCAAATCTTACATGACACGTTTATCACCTGCTCATTTGAGATCAAAAGTCTAACTGTACTGCCTTCTAAAATTGTATGAAATTTTAAGTGCATATTAAAATGGTAATTTTTATCTCATATCAATGGCTGAGCTTTAATTTATTTGAGCAAAATAAAACAATGCAGATAATGGTTTACTGCTGTATTTCAACATGTTTTATAGTACTAAGATATTATTTTAGTAATTTTATCACTGTTTGAAGTATAGTAGGAAACAGATTTTTATCTTTAAAACTGAATAGTTTAAACTTCCCATCAGAAAATAATCTACCACATAACTTCTTCATAATGAAAAAGGGATTCACTCTGGTTTCTCTTCCAAGTTTTATGATGTAAAATAGTACCTGCTGTTACATTTGGGTGATTGTAAAAATCTAGTGCATGTGAGAGTTTGCTGGGCTAATAGTATTATTACTTTATCTTGGTGTTAAAGAAAATATTTGTACTCTAATCTCTCTTCTGGATTTTCCTAATATATCTATTACATTTAAGATCGGAAATGGCATTTTTGGATCCATGAACAGTGCAGTTGTATTTTCCATTTAATTTGGGCACCCCGGTTTATATTGTTTTAGCTTTCTTCTTTATTTATGATCAAAGTGTAGGCTCACTTTGTAGCCTTATGCTGACAATTTATAGCCAGCTCATAAATGCTCCATCTTGTGATTTATGGGGGGCCTCCTACTTGCCGTCCATGACCTCTTTCTCCCAGGTCCCCACTCATTGCTCATCTCGGCAACCAGTTGAAATTCATTAGCTTAGGTACCTGTTGAAAAAGGAAAGCCAGCATTTAAACAATGTCTACATTATCTCCGAGCTCTTGATGCCAGTGCGTCAAAGGTCTGGAAGGTAACGATTTGTGATGGTGTGGTCTGCCAACTGCTTAGAATATAACTGAACTTTGTTGATAAAAGTCTAGGTAACACTCATCAGAGGAAAAATAAAAGGCAATACTAGTTTTGGTAATGAAATTAATTGAGAAAAAGCCAGTCTAGCTGTCAAAAGAGAAGAACCTTGAGAAGAAAGGCAGCTTCTAAAGGTCAATACTCAGCGTGCTGTAATCTTTACCATCTGTGTTCAGGCTGGTAAGATTCTGAGACTGTCATATGTAGTCTTTTCTCTGAAAATAACAGACAAGGGAAAAAAAGGCTTGCCCAACAGGGAGCCTGGATGTACTTAGCTGGATAGAAAATGAAAACACTATATGGTATAAACTTAGGATGACCCCTAATTTTCCTTCCCCTTGACCTACATGGATCCACAGATAGTTTCAGAAAAGTAGTGCCATGGCAAATTGAAATAATTCGATCACCAATGAAATGTAATGTTATATTGACAAGGTGGAACACTAGGCAACTTGATTAAATGCAAACACTCTCCATCGCCTGACTCTATTCTGATGGAGGCTAACAAAGCCACCTCCATTTTTTCCCTAATAGGAAATTTTTAAAAAATGAGTGGAAAAATGGGCTTTGTTTCTGTTTACCCAAAGGTTTAACAGATATGTTAGAAATCTATAATTTTGTGATTGTATGTATGGTGACATGGCTTGTTCCTGTTGATACATTTGGAGGTTTGATGTTATATAGGCTTTTTAGAAAACTTATACCAAATATGCCAAAAGTCATTATTACTAAAAAGGATAATTCCATGAACTCTCATTTCTTAAATCTGTAATGTCATTATAGAATGAAAAATTATTGAAAAAAATAGATAATA
>NW_012142745.1:2811337-2842904 GCF_000956105.1 Propithecus coquereli
TCCCACCAAAAACTCCCCTAGCGAGCCATTTGCTTTTACATTCTGAAGGCAATCTTGTTGGTTAAAGCCCCTGCGAGATTACAAGAGTGGGTTAGGTTTATTTTCTTATTGTTGTTGTGACATGGTGGGTTGCTTATTCTCACCTCAACTGGTTTATGTGGACCTAAAGACCTTTTCTTTTTGTTAGAATGCATTGTTTTACAATTAATTAGCAGAGATGAAATAATCTTAATTAATGAAAATAGAACCACAAAATGAAAAGTTGGTTCTAGAAAAAGAGAAATAGAGAAAGAAAGAAATTGTTTACACATAAGCTACTAAATAAATGTCTCTTCCCCTTAGTTTTTGGAAAAGGAATGTCACCACAAACAAATGTTTCTGGGCTGAGCCTGTTATGTTGAATACTATATGTCACTGTCAATCACTTTGCAATCTACAGAGCAATAATTCTCCGTTCTAACTGCCAAACTTAGTCAATATATTTGCATTATTTTACTTTAGAGGCTTATGAAATGCAAATAAAAATTCTACTAATAATGCTTCTTACTTAATTAGTTCTGCCTGGTGGATATTCTCTCTCTTAAGCAAAGCCTTAAAAATAAGAATCCCAATTCCAAGCCTGATATGGCTATTTGTTCATTCTTTCTTTGTATTGCTAGCCTGTTGCTTTGAAGTTACTGACCAGGAGACAGAAGTTAGGGCATGAGAAATAATACCTTTTCTTGAAAGAGGGTACACTATACAGAAATCTATCATTCAGCATATTACTTACAAACTCAGAAAAAAGAATCATACCCATATTATTATTATATTTTAAGTAATTTTAAAAAGCATCTTTTGAAAATGGACACTGTGCTTTCATCAGAAGTCATCCACTCTGAATGTCCTGCCCAGTTATTTTACTGAATTTATATACACGCTCACCCAGTATTGCTCATTCTGGGAAAATGCCACCTACTACAAATGCATTATTAGTAGAATTTTCGCTTGCATCTCTTCTGCACGCCATGGTAATCCTGCTTATGTATATGGTGGACAAGTGGCACAGGCCTAGTTCATCAGAATATATTCTATTGCCTTGAGCACAATTGGGGGTAGAAGCTGCCCACTAGTTTGCTGTGGAGCCTAGGATCATTATCCAGGGTGTGTCCTGCACCCTGGAAGGGATACACTTGTCCTATCTTCTTTCCATAATTTTTGGCTCTTTGGAGCATGAACTCGGGTCAGTGTTGTCAAGGAGGCAATGCAGTTGGATTGCACTTCAGGAACCTAGGTTTAAACCATAAGGATGATTTATTCACAGCCAGTTAGGTACAATATGTGTTACAGATATTTGAGAGACTTTTATAAGGTATTCTATTAGTAACATATCTTTATCACTGATATGACACAATCTTAAACTGATTTAATTTTTTTAGACTAAGATGGTATCATTCTTTTTCTTTCATAATTCCTTTATAACTACAAATCTCACATAAGTCTAAAAATATACTTTGTAAAGAAATTCAGCTGCTATTGTAGAGCAAACCAGGACATTTCTTTTTTCTAGATCTCCTTCTTTTCCAACTTTTTGTGCTCTACATGGATCCCAAAATTATTCTATTGAAATATATGTCTCAGCAGAAAAAAAAAAAAAGGCTTTAAAATGACTAAGACATTGCATTATTAAAAGTACGAGAATCTCTCTTAAGGCTCAATCATTCTTTGAAATATATTCCTATGTTATCAAAACACTAGTGGTTATTCATTTTAATTAATAAGAATATATAGACATGGGTAGGTGGGTGGATGAATGGATGGATGGCTGAGAGCAGGTATGTACTCACGAAAGAGAGAATAGAGATACATCAGTCTGGAGTACTGAGTAGAGGAGACAGTGGTGCCACAACAGAGGGAAACACTGGCATGCCAGCAACATTATAGTAAGTCCCTAAAGAAAAAAGATTGGTTTAACACAAAGGTAAGAATAACAAACATGGAGTCAGTACATTTCATCTATTTCCCAACTTTGCTGAGGAATGGGTCTGCCACAACCAATTTCTTCCTTGACTTGGTATTATATATTAATAGATACAGCCATGCCTGAAAATAAAAGTGGACCCATTTGGGGCATTAAGGCACTGCCACCCACACCCATATGTGCTAATTTGCTTCCTGCCAAAACATGTCTTTTGAATCATGTAGGCTTGTGCTAAGGGGAAAATCACGCAGCTTGTTCAATAGAATGTAGAAAAATATTCATGAACTCATGGGTCTGTGACTTCCCACAGGAAGTTTTGGTTTCTGCTTTCAAATTAACCTGTCCAGGTGCTGCTCAGAAGCTTAGGAGATCAATTCAAAATGCCCACAGTAATTGCTTTTGTAGTTAAGATTCTAACTTCCTGTTAGAGAATTCCTGAGTTGTTAACAGAACAATAGGCAGAAAACATATAACTCAGTGCTCCAACTGTTTACGGGACACAGGGGTCTAGATAGATTGCTCCAGTGTCAGGGAGGGACAACCAAAACAAAAACAAAACCTGTAGATCACACTTAAACCCTCAGGGTAAATATGAACAAAGAATAGACTATATTTTTCTAAGGCATCTGGGTGTGAACCTTTTTTCCCCCCTTTGCCAGAAACCACAGTGTTTATAGGCATGTTTTACTGGAAATCTGCTGCTTCTCACAATGTTTCCTGCACAACTGTCTTAGTAAAACTACATCTGGAAATGACAAGCACACAGTTGTAAATCTGGAAGTCAGTGTGTTGTTGTAATAGCTTGCAGCTACAGCATGGCTGTCTTACAGAACGCCAAGGAGAGTTGCAAAGACAGAGGCCAGCTGTAGCTACTGAAATGGATGCTATTTTTCTGAGGGGACAGAGTGGGGTTTAATAGGTTACAATGCCTCCGATGAAACTACCAAACGAACTGAAGTAGCATTGAACTTATTGTCTCTTGGACAAATCAGTTATTCAGGAAACTCGACAACCAGCTTGTACTGATCAAGTGTGATTTGTTGGATGGAGTGAAAACAGGTAGAGATTCACTGATTTCTGGCTCTCTAGAGTTAGGCTGGGTCTTAGGGGCTATCTACATCAGATGTCTTTCTAAATAATGAAACTCCTTCCCAAGCGCCACAAAATTCCATCCTTAAGCGTTAGCTTGAATATCCAGGAATCAGCAGTTCTCAGTATCAGATGACAGATGTGATCCATATATAGGTCCCAAATAAAGCAACCTATGTTCTTAGCCTGAAGTTTGCCCTATACTATGATTTGAATGTGTGTTCTCCAAAATTCATGTGTTGAAACTTAACGGCCAATGTGATAGTAATAAGAGGTGGGGCCTTTAAGAGGTAATGAGATCATGAGGGCTCCTTTCTCATGAATGAGACTAAGGCCCTTGTAAAAGAGGCTTCAGGCAGCATTCAGCTCTCTTCCCCTTCCATCCCTTTCGCTGGGTAAGTCACAGCATTCCTCCCCTTCAGAGAATGCAGCAACAAGGCACCTCTTGGAAGGAGAAACTGGGGCCCTCATCAGACATTGAAACTGCTAGTGCCTTGATTTTGGACTTCCCAGCCTTTGAAAAATAAATTTCCATTTTTTTTTAATAAATTACCCAACCTATAGCATTTTGTTATAGCAGCACAAACAGACTGAGACACCTTGTGAGTGTTTCTTTGAACACTTTTTAAATTAACCTGGGAACTAAAGAATGATTCACCACCATGGGAGGCTCATCAAACCCAATTTTGATGTAAAAGCCACCAGTAAGAATTGTAATGATGAGTTAAGTAAACATTATTTAGTAATAGAGAAAGGTAAAATACCAGCCAAATTCTTATTTGCTTATTATTCAGATAGTAATTGAGGATTGGTAAATGTAGACACTATAGGCTTTGGGTGTAACATATACACACACACACACACACACACACACACATTATATGTAACTTATACGTTCAGTAATGTCTCTAAGCCTACCTGTATCAACAGGTGTACAGTTAAAATAACTACAGTGTCTTACCTCTTCTTTACCTCTACTCTGTTTCTAGCATGTTCTGACTTCCTTTCCTTCTGTCTCCGAGGAAGAAGAGAACATCTTTCTTATAGGGCCAAACTATCCTTTCACATTTCTTCCTTTGCATCTCATTCTCAATTCCAAAGATAATTTTGTCTTTCATTATTTTTTCTTTCTCTTGTATCGTCAATGTTTGAATTTCCCTTCTAAGTTTTTTTCCTTGCTTTCGATCATGTGTAAATCTCTCCTACATAGAAAGCATTTTGAAGTAAACCATGCAGCCTACTGAATCTACCAGAATTGGGAGAAAAACAACCATAAAACTTGTTGAACAAGTGCTTTTGTAAGATCCACAATGGCAGGGGAATTGTCTGAGTCATTGGTATTCCCAGTTTTGAAAAGAATGCTTAGCCACAGTAGGTGCTCAATGGATATTTGTCAAATAAATGAATGATACCAGTAAATAAGAAAATTAAAAAATAAATGTCTATCTACTAGCTGCCTCAACTCCCTGACAATTTGCTGGCTGTTTTTCTTTGCCTCACACCAGGTTTTTCAAAAATCATCCTGATCTGCTAAACATCACGTCATCAATTCCAATAGCTTGTCCCATCTTCATTTTCCTATCCTTTCTATAAATTTAAAACTGTGGACTGCCCACCACCAGCACCACCCTCAACACACACACACACACACACACACACACAGCCATACGTGTGAACAGATTTCTCTTTTGTAGCCTTCGTGATGGGACACCAGCTGAGGTCTTACCCAACCTCTCTGTGCATCCTGGTGTCCTTTACTGTCTTTGACTTTCCCAGGAGACACCTTTCCCTTAATTCCAATTCCCATAGGTGCTGGACCTGGACTGGCCTCCTCTCACATCTTGGTGATCTAATGGCCTCTCCTTTCTGAGAGGGAGGAAATGAGTGAGGAAGAAGGGAGAAAGAAAAGAATGGAGAGGTCTACGTGGGAGTTTGTAGTCAGAGAATACCTTTCCAAGGAAGTCCAGTACTTCCCCTTCTCCTCCCACCTCCACTCTCTGTTTCTCACATTGTGGCCTCAGTACAACCTGTGTCAGAAGTGTTACAAATATTTCTGTCCAGGCCCTACCTTAGTTTCTTAGTCCTACTGAAATAGAATTCCAAGGAAGGGACCTCCAAAATCTATATTAAAAAAGTAAAAATAAAACTCCTCAGATGGTTCTGATTTGCAGCTAGGTTTTTGGGACCACAGAACTATATACATAACACTGTATAGAGGTAAATAAATAAGGAAAAAATGAAGGATGAAAACATATCCATTCAAAGGCACCCGAATTGTTCATCAAGACCTACAACATCACTACAGCCCTCTCCTGCCCCAATTTAACAAGGATCTTGTATTGGATTCAGCTTCCTTCAGTATTCTGGAGACTATTTATTAACTTCTTACCTTCACTATGCACAGGTACCTCTTCCTATATGAGATGACTCTAGCAAATAGTTTTCTGTGAAGTCGATAAATCTTTATGGCTTTTCAGAGAAGTTTGCTCAAGTAAACGCAGATCCAACCAAATTATATGATTTACTGGGACTCTAGTACATCTATTTCATTCAAAATCCTGCAAATGTCTGCTTCTATTTTTGTATTTATCTTTCCTATCTTTATTAAAGTTTTATGCTTCAACCATAAATCAATTTCAATAATTTCTTCTTTTTGAAATGTAAATATTTATGATATTATGTATATTAGCAACAAATGTAAAATTGCTCCTAAAAATTAAGGGAAGGGGATAATTGCAAATACTTGGTATGAAATACGATTTACTTACAAAGCATAACGTATAATAATGGCACTAGTTTATAGCCACCAACAAAATTAGTGGCATGTCTTTGTAACTATTAATACAAGCGTAGAGTAGATAGAGAGAGAAATGAAGAGAAAGATTGATTAACAACCATCTGCCCATTAATGTTTTTTTTATTGGTACACACATTAATTTTCCTCTGTGAAACTCCCAAGGAACAAAGGGTTTGCACATTCATTGGTTTCAGTCCTGTCCTGCTATCTAGTCATGTTCCTCTTTGGCATTTAGCAGTGACAGTTATCCTTAGGGGCCACACTGTGCCCTATCCCCTTTGCACGAGGAGAGAAAACATTGCCACAAAGTGTAAGCAAAGGAAAGCTTTCAAAACTACACCTTGGTCAAGACCCCACGGCTCTCTTATTAGGCCTCAGAATTAGATGGAGGAACACACAGAATTTTACAAATAATAATCATTCCCAGTAGCTCTTGATACATTCAGTGCTCCAATGTGCTTTTTTTGTTTTTTTCTCCTTCTAAGCAATTGTTGTTTGAAAGGCTCCTCATTGAGAAAATACGTGTGAAGTCTGGCTATACTATAACCTTGAGATTTTGCATTTGTGGTTTAATCTTGACTACAGATGAGCTGTCTCCACTCTAATTATCTCTTTAAATTTGGGTGTCATTACCTATCTAGCTACAATTTGACCTTCTCTTCCCACTTTGGAAAAGTTATATCCTTGTTACCATCTTTATTTCTTTTTCTCCATCTTTTTTGTTTTTTTACTAATTTGTTGATGTTGCTCTTCCTAATTATAATATTTGGAAAATGTAGAAAACTCTAATGAAAAGAACAAGTCATCATATCATAACACTCATAATATCATCACCGCTGTTAACCACATTTTTAGTACTTCCACTCAGCCCTCTTACTTTTCTGCCTTTTTAGAGTTGAAATCATCCTGGGCATTTTAAAATATTTTCTTTAGTTTTTTTCAGCATTTCATTATAAGTGCTTTCAATTTAATAAAAAACTTGATAAATATTATTCCAATGGTCGCATGATTCTCTTGTAAATGACAATAATATAATTTGTGTGAGCATTTTCCTAATTGGGGGCATTGAAACTAGTTCCAAGGGTATGAATAACATGTATTTGAGAAATGAACATAAAAACATTCATTTATAGGTTTTTAACTGATTTGTTTTCTGAGGACAGAATTGCTGATGTAGACTCAATGGATGAGAGTGTGAGTATTTTTATGGCTCTCAATACATATGACTCCTGCCCATTTTCAAACCTGATTTTGTTTTACCCAGCTCCAGATTGTTATGCCTATAGGTAGTCAATACTTATTTATGAGAATTGTTAACTAAATGTAACGGCAAGTAATTGAAAGGAAATTTACAGGGGAGGGTAATTTCCTTGAAACTTCTATTTCGAGGAGTTATTTCATCCTTGATTAAATTATATACAAATGCTATTTAACAATTTAGCATTTTTGGCTGTAGAGAACATGGTAGTCCTTTTCAGCTTTGCTTTACAAATGGTCCTCAGGGTCCTTCTTGCCTACTTTCTCTTCTGCTTCTTAAGTGAATTTACACTTTCTCTTCCACTGTTCTGATGCAAACATCTGCATGGGCTGGGCAAAAGAGACCCATTCATCTTTTGTCCTTTCCTACCTTTGGTTCACTTTCAGTTGTAACACAAAACAAGTTATTCCTCTGTTTTCTAAACATTTTTGTGCTCTCAATTCTATTCTGTCCTTCAGGTTCTTTTTTTTTTTTTTTTTTGCTATCTCCAGGGTCTTCATTCACTCAGGCACTTCTGGGTAATACTTGCTGCTTCAGGTTATCAGCCTCAACCAAACTGTAGCCTGAGGATTATATACTCAGAAGGGTTTCCAGTGTCACCGTGCCACAATCTTACAGTGAAATTCCTTTAAACCGTGTTAAAGTGTCGTTCACATTGTTCTCACTCTAACATAAATCTCTATCTTTTCTCCTTCAGGAAACACAGCTGAGTCCTTCAACTGAAGTCCTATCTTCTCAGCAGATCATCCCTTCTAGGGACAGAGCTGTGCACACTAAGAAACAGCACTAACATGCCGATGGCGACTTTCCCTAAGGAACAGCATCTCAGGCAGTGAACAGGGAGATGGGTGGCCATAGCTACTCTGTATCTTTTGGGGTTTGTATGTCTCTGTATGAACAGCAAAGCACAGAGAAATCGGCAGGGGTGTAAGGAACTAGTCCTTTATTTTCAGACTGAAAAAAACGTAATTTTGATAACGTAATTCTACATGTAGCAACATTTCTTAAGTAAGTTAGGAATTTAATAGCAAGAATCACTGCTGTTCTACTGGAGGACTTCACCAGTCTTCCCTGTAAATGACAAACTGTTGGAATGTAAAGCATTTGTTTTTTCACAAATGCTTTTACTTGGGTTGGAAGCCGTGATCTATGTTTCAGGTCAAAGGCAAGAACACGCTTTCCCCTATCTGTTTCCTGTCTCCAAGCGATCAATCATTTATTTCCCCAGGGAATTGTAGTTCTTGGGCATGTGGCCTGTTTTCTATTGGCTTCTATTATCATTTGCTAATTAGATTACAACCTAGTATTTACCTTACTCTGTGGCTTTGAGACCTTCCCCTGCAGTGTTTTTCTGTTAGCTTTACAAATGCTCAGATCACGCTTTCTCTTGGTCTGTTGTGTTAAACTAGGAAAAGTGGGGAACTTTACGTTCACATCTGACTTTTTTTGAAGGGGAGAGCTAAAAAATTAAAAATAAATTAATCTTACTTTATGTAAGATTAACCTTTGAGGATATGTACTTAGAAAATTTTAGAGATCCCTGGACTACTTTAGGTTTTAAAATATAAATCTACCTTGCATTCATACTTTGCTTATACTTAATAAAAATTTATCCTCCGACATCAAATAGTTTTGTGTTCCACTGTGATGGTTAATTTTATCTGTTAACTTGGTTAGGCTGTGGTGCCCACTTGTTTGGTCAAGCACCAGTCTAGATATTGCTGTGAAGGTATTTTTAAAAAGTGATTAACATTTAAATCAGTAGAATTTGAGTAAAGTTCAAAGTGTAGAGGGCTTCATCTAATCAGACAAAGGCCTTAAAAGTCCTAAGATTCTCTCAAAGAAAGGAAGTTTTGCTTCTAGACTGCATCATAAAAATTCTGAGTTTCCAGCCTTTGGACTCAAAACTACAATATCAGTTCTTGTGGGAATTTCTAGATTCTGCCCTATAGATTTTGAACTTGTGAGTCCCCACAATTACATGAGCCAGTTACTTAAAATCTGTTTACATGTGTGTGTGTGTGTGTGTGTGTGTGTGCACGCACGTGTGTTTGCATATGTACATATCCTATGGTTTCTGTTTCTCTAGAGAACCCTGACTACTATACTAACTCTATTCCATTTGCTTCCAGTTTTTTCTAAATTTCTCCTTAAGATCCTATTTATCAAGGAACTTTCTTCTAAAGCACCTTATTAATCCATGCACTAATATCCTTTAGCTTCTATTTTGACATCATAGGGATAGATATCTTTATTTCTGGCAAATTAAAAGATCTTAGTGCCCTTAGGGACCGTAGACATCACAAGGGAAAACAAAAAAAAAAGATAGTCCAGCTCCTAAGGTAAGAAGCCTTTTCTCTACCAGTCAGGGGAGGCATTTATCACAATGGAATTATGGGTTGTAAAATGTTTAAGGCACATTTTCAATGTGTATGGAATCTCGTTTATCAAAAATCCTACAAATCAGAGATAGCATTTTAAAAGTTAGCTACAGAAGTTCTCTGTGGGGATGGGGGAGTGGTGTGGGGCATACATCAAATCTCCTGTAAAGCTTGATGAACTTCCCCCTTAATTCGAGAAGACTCCTTGTCCAGTGCGTCTCTGCTCCTGCTGCTTGCATAGGCTTCCCAGGACACACCCCCAGCCCTCCTTGCCAGACTCTCCCGCTCACTGTCTTCCACCACCATTTGACTACCTCTGGGCTCTTAAGAGGTCAGAACAGGCGTATAAGAGGAGGGAGGCTTTCTAACCCTGTGCTGGAGAAAATTCCCACTTGAAAGTGCAGTCCGAGTTTATTTTAGAACTTCCAAAATATTATAGACTCCCCTTCAATGAAGACTTGTTCCAGAGGATTGGTTGCAAATTTCTTTGCAGGAATCCTGTCAGAATTGACTGTTGCTATTTAACTTCCAAACCCCCAAAACTGTCTCCATCACAGTGGAAAGTATGGGATGGGAATAAGGGAGAAGCAGACGAGTGGAACACACATGAAAGAGCTCATTAATTTTGTCAAACTAAAATAATCAAGAAGGTCAGAATCTTGTTTAAAGAGAGATTATTCAAGCACCAAGGTTGAGGACTGCAGTGGGGACACAGTTCCAAGCTGCCTTGACGAGTGCTCCTGGGAACAAAAGAGATGCTCAAGTTTTTAAAGAATAAAAAGATGAATCCGGAGAGGGGACAATTACAAAACTGTTTGTCAGGAATTCTTGGTTTACAAAAATAACTTTGACTAGTGATTGGCTATCCATTGTTAAACTATGGGGTGTGTGGCACCTTATGGCTACTTGATGTCAGTGAGTCTAGAGTCCCCATAGCAAGTGGCTTCCAGAGGTAATTATTTAGCTCAAGGGGGAGTGAGGTATGACTGCTGGTACATTTTAAATGCCCTCTGGGCCTGATAATTTAAAGGGGTTCACATTTCCCAGATAAAAAGGTTTTTCTTTTGCAATTTCTTGGTTCTCATTGAACATTTCATTATAAGTGGTGTGTTGGGAAAATGCATGTTGGGTAAATGCAAAACATAATCTTTAATGTACAGCTGGACAATAATACATTTCTCAGGGGTGAAAACTAAGTGACATTAGAAAACGAGAATGTGGCGCACTTCCTACCTTTACCGAGATTCCGATTTAGTTGAGAAGCAAAGTCCCCCAAACAATGATAGAGCTGAGGAGCTTTCCAGGTAAGGACTTTCAGTATTAAAACTGGAAGAGCCCAGCTAACCAGGGATTAGTTAGTCACTCTAAAGTATGAGGCAGCAATTAAGACGAAGAGTGTTGGAAAATACAGAGGAGCCATACAATCGAAGCAGGATGGTGAAGTAAGACCTCCCCGAGTAGTGGCAACCCTTGAAATATAGGAATAGGGAGAATATGCCTAGGCAGGAGGAAGGAGATATTTCTAGGAGAAAGCTCAGCAGGAATGAGGAAATGAGGCTAGATTAAGCCTAATGTGGCCAGAAGACAGCAGGGAGATAAGAGTGGAAAGGCTGGTTGGGTCAGACCCAGGAATTTAGATTTCATTCTGATAAATAAGAACCAGTAGATTTTGAGCAGGGTCCTGTCATGATCTAAAGAATGTTTTTGTTTTAGGCTATAAAAAAGTTGGATAGGAGATAGGACAGACCAGTGTCTGGGAGATCAGGTATTTTACTAATTAAAGTTTGAGGAAACCAAATAAGATAAATTCGTTTGATTGCAATAGAAATTTAAAAGTAAGAGCACATATGAGAAACATGTCAAAGAAAGAGCTGGCAGAATACTTTAACTGATTAGAAATAGAAGTGAATAAAGAACATGGAATCAGCGGTGCCATCAGATCTTCTGGAGCCTGAATCCCTAGGAAAATTCTGGCAGCCTGGGAGCGCTTTTCTTCTGGGGGTCCAGGAGAGGGAAGCTGATGCCCTTTGTTCATAGCATGGTATCTTCCCTCGAGGCAAATGAAGGGATTTAGACACTGTTGCTGATACCTTAAATCACCTAGTAGCTGGTTTTCAGTACAGCTTTGTTTTGCATGCAGGTCCACAAACTAAAACATATGTAACTCCATTTCAAATTAATGTCTATTTTAAGCCCACTTCAGCCAGCGTAGCAAAATTTTAAACACGAGTTTTTGAGCCACAGTTCTTTGACTAGGATTGTACCTAAATTCTAAGTGTTTAAAGAATGATAAAAACAAGCATGAGGTAGAGGCAATCACAATCTGGGCTTCAAGTCATCTTGCCAGGTGGCTTCTGAGATATGAGTCATATTCTGGGGTCCCATGAGGGTGGCTGCTGAAATGACCCTCATTTTCTTCCAACTAACCATTGCATGGGCAGCGTATCATTGAGCTATGTCTCTGCATTGCTCGGATGCTTGCATTCTCCGGTTTCCATGACTTGCTGGGGCATAGACTTCTTTGCCAGTTGGCTAGGGTTTCGACCATCTCAGTTCATTGTGCAGCCATCCCTTTTCTGGGGTCTCTTTGCCTTCATGATGTCCAGTCCCCACAAAAGGAGGCAGCTGGGCCCCATTAACAGGGGCTGCGTAATGTTCACATATTCCTCCTGTGACCACCATCTAGTCCAGGGCCTCCCCAACTGATGGAACATCAGTCCCCTCCCCATCACACACATACTTTGCCATGAACTGATAATTTTATAAACAAAAATGAAATAAATAATAGTGAAATATAAAAAAGACAAGCCCATTCACTTTATTATATCTGGGCCATCAAACATAAAATTACTCTTTCCAATTGTGGTAGACATTTCTAAAGGCTTCCTCTTCATATTTGTACTTATCTCATGGAAGACTATTCATACACCTGGGACCCCATCCACAGTCCACACCTTCACTGGCATAAATCCAGCTCTCCACTTTTGGCCTGGAAACAGCTTCTCTGATCAGGGGTAGAGTTGAAAAGAAATCACGTAAATTATCAAGAGGAAAATAATATCTCAAAATTTCTTGCCACAAAATGTTAAAGTTAAGGTTCTCTGAGAATTGAACTCTCCCACCACACACCACACACACACACATGCACACATGAAATTATTTTAAAATTATAGAACTGGGAAAATTACTGAAACTCCGGGAGCCTCACTGACCTCATCTGTAAAATGGAATTAAGTACTGCACCTATGAACGTTCATAAGTACATCAGGATTCCATAAGGAAATGTGTGCAGAGTGTTGATTGGGAATGATGGCTATGACTATTACCATGAAGACAAAGGCTCAAGGAAAAATGAAGGTGGGGTGAAGGGATTCTGCAGTCCATTTCAAAAGTGGGTTTTCAAAAGCAAGAAGGACGAGACCTACTTGGGATATCTTTGGCTCCTTATCATGGAGCTCTAAGTTCTTGCTAAGTATAATCTAATTAATCTTGCTTATACTTCTGGGGGTGTCATGTGTTAAAGTATAGTGTGAGCTATTCAGTCATTAACTACTAGGAGCCTCACGACTCTGTGACTCAGATGCTTACCTGCTAGACTGCTTTACTACTTGGAAGTTAAATGAGTCCCTTGTATATATGGTTTTTAAAGCACTTTTGGATGCTGGAGGATTAAATACACTATAAGAATGTCTAGATTGCAATAATAATATCATAGCTTATCCTTGCAATGTTAAATACTCCAACATACAGGATTTTCAATATAATCTAGGCAAACAAATCTTTGGGCTATCTTTCTTGTTAAATAAAAATGACACAAATTTAAATTAATAACTGATACAGCAATAAAACTGCTAAAAGATAGGATTCATTGTGCATTAAGCCCTAGATTCTTTATTTAGGCTAGAAGTGATTATGTGATAATAGGATAAATGCTTTGCTAAAAAACTAAAATACTGTGTATATCATCGAGGCATATAACATTTATAAGGCATTAATTTACCTCATTACACAATAAATTTTTTCTTTTTAAGTGAAATCTCAAGGAGAAATCAATTTGCTGAATGGAACTAGAGATATGTTAACCTTGGACAAGAATCAGCATTTGGCATAAGTTCCAAGTCATCCAAATGGCTTTCTCTTGACCTTTAAAAAGAGGAAAGGATTCTAGAGAAATCCTAACACATCTTGGCAAAAATTCAAGCATTCTATTCTACTCATTCAATATTTTTTCATTGGAAGAATCATGCCTGATTCCTAACACCTATAGGCAATGAATTAATCATCAGTTTGAACATAGGTGCTGCTATAAGTCAAAATAGTTTATCACTATATGGAAAAAACATAGGAGAGTGAATAGTTACAATTTAGTAATGACTTCACAAAGTTATTGATTAAGCAAACAAACAAACAAAAAACCTATGGTGCTGTTTGGGTCAACATATTCCACCTTTTTTATTGTTTGACTACTAAAGATACATTTGGTTCCACTGTAATGGTTTAGATGACATTGGAAGTAAGCAGAAGTACAATATACTTAGTAATTCAAGCCAAAGGCCAAGAGTTAACTCATCCTTCTCTGTCTTTCCTCCACTCTCTCCACATTCAACCCATCGCTCCATCCTGCCAGTTCAATTGTCCGGTGGTATCTCAAATCCATGCATTTGTCTCTATTTTTAAGAAAATCTTAGTGCAAACCATCATCATCTGTTGTCTGATCTGTGCAATTGCTCCCTAATTGGGCTTCCAGCTTTCTCTCTTACCCTTTGATAGTCTATTTTTCCCCTAGCAGCCAAATATTTAAAAAATGTATATCAGATAATATCGCTCCACTGATGAAGCTTCCAGTGACATTCTACTACAGTAGAATAAAATCCACGTCATTCTCTGAGTCAAGTCTACTTCTACATTCTCTTTTCATACCATTCTCCTTCCTTTTCACTATGATCTATCCAAGTTGGCCTGTAGATACTCCAAAGGTCCTCCCAATTCAGTGTGCTACACACGCTATTATTCACTTTGATGGAATACATTTCTCTAAAAGTCTTGCAAGTCTGACTTTCTCTTATCAACCAAGTCTTCCCTTCAATGTTTCCTTCTCAGAAAGGTCTTCTCTGACCGCCCTATGTGATGTGATCAGTTCCAGTTAATTTTATTCCATTATTTCCTTTGTATCACTTACCACAAGGAAATATCTTGTGCCTTGGTTGGTTGGTTTGTGGTCTATTTTCCTGGCCCAGAGGCTCCATGAGAGTAATGATTGGGTTTTCCTTGTCACTGTTGTGTCCCCAGAGCCAGCACTGTGTCTGCCACTCAGTAGGTCCTCAATAAATACTTTTTGGATATATTCACTGACTAAACTATGTAGATTCTGACAGGTTTATGAAATGGCTTTCTGGCCTGTCCAAAACAGAAATATGAAAGGACAAATGTTCAAATGATTTGCATTATCTTAACAAGCTCTCATCAAAGACCTCTTTTAAACAAGCAAATTCATTTAGAAATGATTGGTCTGTTAAGCCCTTCGAACCATCTCTGGAGGCTTATGATTGACGGGTGACATTTCATGCACCTTTAGAGAGGTGTTCTTAATGTTACTACATTCTCTTGTGAACTGTTTCAGCAATATGTGTTACTATTTGCCATTTTTATTTTCACTCCATAAAGTACATAAATCAAAAAGGATGTTGCCATCACAGATGATAGGCATTTTATCAATTCTTGCTGCCAGCATTAAAAATAATGTTTGGACTGTTCCCCCAAGAGATATTTAATTCTCCTGGTAAATTAATGGCTGGCCTTGGCCTCTGACAGAATAAATGAAACTCCTCTTAATCTATGCAATTAAGGAAATGGGCTCCTATGTGTGCTTGCTTCCGGATGCTAACAACACAGGCAGTACATTGCCAGAAACATACATTACTGGATTACTTACAGCCAAATTCACTCAATTTTCCTTAAAAATGTTTGAATAAAGCTAATGCAAAATTTAAAGTTCACACTGGGAAGGTGGTGGGGGACAGGTATTACCCTAAGCAAGATGACAGGAAGAAAATGAGAAAGCAAAATACAAAAAACAAACACATCCCAGTTTAAGATCTTCAAGAGGATTAAGTAGGAGAAAACATATTTTGGAATCAATACACATGTTTCAATTTTTCTTAATTAGAAATCCCTTTGAGATACTGCTTTGTCTAGGCTTCTGTCAGCATTTTCTCCTGTCCCTTTCTTTATTTTTCTATTACTTCATCTGGGACATTCTTCCAAAGGTCAGCCTCCTCTCCAGAATAATCCACAAAATTTTTAAATGTCACAGATCAATGACTGAGGGGGGAGGGAGGGGAAGAGCAAGTACATAGGTGCACGTGGGACTCATTGGCTCAGCAGGGGCGTGGGAGAAATGGAAAGGCAAGCTCAAGGAGCTGGGGAGAAGTGAAAATGTCGGAATCTAGAGAGAGTGACTTCTGGGGCCACAGGAAGCCACAGCCTGACCTGGAGCCAGGTGGAGCATGTCCTTTGTCCTTTATGCCTCCTTCATAATGGAGGAGGCATAATCTCACTTGCTGGTGAGATGCAGGTCTCACTTACGGAAGAGACAGGGCCAGAGAGCAAGGCAGGAGACCCAGTGGACACAGAGGAAGAGAACAGACCTGGAGATTTTCTAGCAAGGCACATTGAGAGTGTGCTGACCTCTACGGCACATTCTGGGCCTTCGAGAAGTTAGGATGGTCAAAAGAAAATTAGGAAGCAGCCTAAAAGAAGTATTCTATAATTTTTACTCCTTCTCCCTTGGCCCCTATTCCTTACAACATATAGAATTTGTTTGGTTGTTCTCTAGAATTTCTATTCTCAAGAATCCTTTGAGTGTCTTTGTGCTATTAATATTCATCTGATACATTTATCTTCCTACTCCAGTTGCCACAGCCCCTCTGGCTTCTCCTCCCAAATTACTCTCCATCTATATTGTTGGGTGAGTGACCGAGAAGTTAGCATTACCTCCTTTAGGAGCTGGCGTATTAACTATCATTAGACTTTCAAAGAGATGAGGCAAAGTAAAAATCTAATGGAAAACAGTAAAAAAATCTAGAGCAGATGTTTTCAAAAGATCCATGTTTAGCCAGCATGAACCTCAAGTCCATAAAAAAAAAAAAAGGCATGCAAGAAATGTCCACTTATTTTTTTAAAATCAAATTAAATTATATAAAGTCTCCATCATTGTCGGGATGTGGTATAGTGAATTTTAGACATTCTTGCTCCTCACCCTATTCTCTGACCTGATTCCTGATCAACTCAAACCAGAAAAGGGGATAGTTAAGTCATGCCCAGAAAGCAGGATTGTGGCCATGAGTCACAGATGTCTTCTTTTTCCAGGTCTGGTGGCAGGTGTATCTGCCACTTCTTAGCCACACATGAGGCTGGGAAATCTTTGCTAAGTTCTAACTGTGCTCCTGCCACCCCTTGGGACGCAAAAATGGAGCAATGCAGGCAAAACACTGCTCTGGATCTCTCTGGGAGAAATCTGTACCTCTGTTCTCTTTTCTTTTCAGAATCATTCCCTGTCAGCCTCTCATTGTCTTCAAAATTCCTGAGCAAAATCTCACCAATAAATAATTTTTTTTTTATTTTTTGTTAATACCAAAAACATGAGATCGTGTTTCTCATGCAGAAACGCTAAGGTGTCCTAAGTAACCCCTGGGTCACCACACAAACGGATATCTCTTAACAACAAATTCTATACGACTACGGGAATAGGTGAGGAGAGCTTTCTTGCTAGCGCAGGCTGGCTGCTTTCCTCCAGGGAATGACAGCCTCATCCAGTCATCTGCTGGGACCCAGCTGGCCCTTCAGGGACATGGGGGAGCCATCAGAATGCCTTAGCCAAAGCCCAACATAGCAGTGCCATGAGCTGCCGCTGCAAAGGACCCAAGATTTCCTGCTGTTTTATAACTTAACAACTTAGGCTAATTTGTTGGTGGACTTAAATGTTCTACTCCAATTTTTCCGACAATCAGCAGAGCAGCCCCACTTTTGTGTTTTGTAAACCTGCAGGCCACCCTCCCAACAACACACACACACTGATGTACCCAAAGCTGTAGGGTATAGGGTATGCAAATGTCCTCCTGATATGTACACATACACATATATAACCACGTAGCTGGCTATTCTATGGGATGGACTGTGATGCTTGCCACTTAAGGCACCAATTAGTTTTTTCCTTGTAAGTGATTTTGGAATATATGACATTGACTTGACTTTTCCTAACGAAAAGCAGATTCTCTTTCATCCCATTCTTAGTGGAGAGTAAAACTATTTCCTGGAGAATCTCATTTGCCTCACTAAAAAGTGACCCTCACATTCTCATATCCGATGACTGTGGGTGGAGGACTCTTCCAGTCTATCTACACTCCAGGAACCCCAGCACTGTGCCCCTCTCTTGAAAGAGAGAGCATCCTGTGCAATCCATTTGGAAAATGACCTCACTGGGAACAGGTAAGCATGAATCAGTCTGCAAGAATCTACAAAACTGTCATTTATCTGGAGTTCCAGTTGGATACTGCAGCCCTTTGGAGAGTTGGCGAGGGTGGTGGGAGTTGGGGAGAGGCCTCTTTGCCCCTTTCACCACCGTTCCTTCCCCAGTTTCTCTTTGTACTCCTCCCCCTTCCGCCTTGCTGTCTGCACGCACTGCATCCATGAATGCCTTAGCCCTCTAGCTTAGCCCTTGACCTAGGCAATGGGGGCCCAAGCAAGAGATGAAGGGAGGGAAGACAGTGAGATAAGGACATTTATCCCACAAGCTCCCTCCTTGAAGAGTCGACTCTGGCAGGCTCACCCTTACCCAAAGGCCCAGGCTTCCTCCATACCACTGTCCTGTGGAGTCCCAGGACCCATTTCCTTTCCTGGCCCCTGGACTGAGGTGCAGTAGCAATTCCTTTATCAAGATGTCTACAAGTCATCCTAACTTGAGTGCCCTATTTGTTAGTCAATTGTTCTCATCTTGATACACTGCTGGATGGCTGAGACCCTTGTGGGGTGAAGCAGGAGAGAAGAGAAAGGAAGACTTCTCTGTGGTCTTCCTTGGGGTGTGGACTAGTTCAAGATGATCAACCCCTGGCACTGCTCAGGTTAATAAATCCGTGAGATATTTTAGAAAAGTATGTGTCTTTTTTTTGGTGTTATCCTAGTCTGATTTATGCCTAAATTCAGGAGGTCAAGGAAGAGCAAAGAAGAACAATTTATGCTGTTCCATTGAGCTTTGTTTTAAACCCAACAAATACATACTAAGCACTTATCATGATGGGTGAGACGGGAGGACAGAACATAAACAAACAAAAGTTGCGTACGAGGTGGTGATGAGGGCTGGGGAGTGAAGGCGAAGCCACGTGCAGAGTCAGGCTTCCCGTCTGAGACACACTGGGCAGGGGAGGCCTGATAAAGATGGTGTCTTTTCAGCAAAGACATGAAGGAGGCGAGGGAGAACCACAGGGCGAGTTGGACTAAGAGAGCCACAGGCCACAGGCCTCTCACCCTAGGGTGGGACTCCTTTCCCCAGGGGCCATTTGCAATTGTGTGGACGTGTGTTAGGTTGTCAGAATGACTGCAAAGTAAGAGAGATGAGGGGAAGAGGCACTACTGCTGGCAATTAGGTGACAGAACCACAGAAGCTCAAGGTCATGCTATACACAGGACAGCCACAGACTATGAAGAACTGAAGAATTGTCCAACAACAACAACAGAAAAAACAACGTCAGGTGCATCCCATCCCTGTAGACAAACAGGAAGTAGAAGGAACCCAAGTGCAAAAGCCTCGAGGCAGTAGTATTCCCGCACACCTCCGTGGTACTTCTACTTAACCTAAAGCAGGAATATTGTGTCCCCACTTCTTCTTGTCTTCCCCCAGCACACTGAGGCACTACGGCTCAGATGCAGTTCGTGCTGTATGTCTGCCCCTCGGTGATGTGTGCATTTTATCCCAGCACTTGGAGTAGAGTAGAGCTCCGCAGCACCGTCATGAGAGTGTGCATGGCTGTCTTCCAGACTTGAAGGTGAATTTGCTGGTGGCGACTGATGTCTGCAAGGCTGGAAAGCCCAGCAGAAGACCAGAGGTCCTGCCCGCTCTGTGCACAGGCAGAAATTGCTCTTTGTCTTGAGAGCTAGTTCCTTAAAAAAATACTTGAAGCTCTACAACATAAAATACTCCCAAGGATTTCACTCGCTTTGCTGGGAACTCTGGAAGAAATTAACTAACACTTTTCATAGGTAACTTAAATACAAATTGATCAATTTATAGGTTGTATTTATGGAGAAATGCGATGCATTTTGCATTTTCCCTCCACCTACAAATGTTCATAATTTCTTTGAAAATGAATGTATCTGGCATAGTTGCTATATACCTCAGATACTCTCTATAAATTTCTTCCTTCTCATTTTAGTATAAGCTTCTAAAGTAGTAGGATAAAAATATTAAGCTATACTTTGATAAATTTAACTTTTTTAGACACTGAACTTCCTTGTGGCTTAAAAATCCCTTTAATATAAACCTCCTGTATGTTTGTGCTACTGTCCTTCTATCCTCTGAAATCTCACATGCTTGTTAATAATCCTGTTTTTTTTTTTTTACCATCTTTGAAGAAAAACAGTATAACCAGATAAGCATTATATCTTTATTCTACATTTTATTTTGTTTTATTGAACAAGATCCTGGAAGAGGCATCAAAAAAAAAAAAAAATAGCCTCCAACTAAGGTTCAGAGCTTATTGCCTTGCAAGGCCCTCTAGTTAGCAAGCCATGCTATAATCTCACTCTAGCAACAGGTTGCATGGAGTAGAATAATTGACTGGATCAATGCTCCTTAACAAGATGTGACGGTTTGTTGGAGATCAGGAAGCAAGGCCAGAGTGAAGGCATGAGTTGAAGTAGAACCTTGATAGCTTACTTATCTCTAATCATTCAGTCAAGATATTTTCTTGTCTTTTCTTTCTGGTAATTCTTTAGTAAATAGCACTCCTGCAGAACTAGTTTATTGCAGCTATATTCCTCCTAATTTCTTTCTTTCAGTCCTGAAGGACATAACAATACGTCTTCTGTAGCATTGAAGAAGGGACAGCCCTGCGTTTGCTCTTTGTACATTTAACCTAAGCTGAACTTATGATCAATACCTGGGAGGGAATATTTAATGCTCACTGATAGCCTGGTCAGCAACTGTTCTAGGCACATTTCATCAGATCCTTAAAAAAACACCTGTAAATGTGCCAATGAATGATTTGGATGTGGAAATATAAACTATGTCCTAATGTTTCCTCCTCATATTGATTATGGTCATGTGGACATGGTTAGAGCAGCAAAGCTCTTTCAAGAATTTAAACTTTCCTGTGAGAAGGAAAGGAGAAAATTAATGTTTCATTTGGTGAAGAAACTTCTTCTTTTACTGGTGGGCTTTCATTCATCCCGGGGATGAGGTCATCAGTGGTTTGCACTGGGATGAGGAAATGCACAGCACAAAGCATCTCTTTCCACAGTGCTGTGTCCCATCCAGCCTATGGCATGTTTCAAGATTCTAGATGATCTCCAGTATTACCACAGGAAAATTGCTAAGATCTAATACTGTCATTACTTTAAACATATTGAGGGAAAACAATTTCAACGAGGTCAAAAGTTCTTGAATAACACCCCATAATTATCTCAGCTTTTGAAGTTCCATTACACTTAACTCATACACTTATTACGGTGCTCATTTCACTTTTTATACCTATACTAAGGTCATTTTTATGCCTGATCTTCTGAAATGGATTACACATCTCTTGAGTATTTTATCATCTGTTTTTCCATTACACCTGAAGTAGGAGGAAACTACTATAGATAACTATGAAATATGGATTAAATAAATGAATTTAAAACTAGCCGTGTACCCACACAGCACTGTTACTATTTCAAGAATTGTGAAGGATGATCATTCCTAATAATTCAAGCTAGAGGACTTGCAGATAGAATAATTTGCTTTGGTAAATATACTTTGTTGAGCTATCAGCTTTTAAGTGAAACACAATACAAAATATTTTCATATACAAGGAATCTTTTTTTCTAAAATGGTCGAAGAAATTCAAAATAATTATCCATTATCAAAATAAATGTGTCTATCTTTCTAGCTAGAATGTGGATCTCATTAGGGCAGGTATCACACCTCCTCTAGAAAGAGATTAAATACATCTATAATGTTTTTATGCCAGTGCTTTACCTGTGGTAAGTACCCAATAAGTGTTGGATTTAACTTTTAGAAATTTCTCATATTTTGGCTCTAAATTATATGAAAAACTTATTTAATTCTCTTCTTCTGTCACTGGAATAAATACAGATGCTGGGGCCTAGTGCATGGCCTTTAAAGGGGTAATGCAACTGGATTATCCAGGTATGACACATCATCTGTGTAGAGACAAAGTGATCAATGGCTTATGACCTTGATAAAATCTTGCCTCATCCCTAGTCCCAGAGTCTGAGTGGTGTGGCCTATGCCAGCTTACCCATGAGACCAGCTGGAGCATCATGGCAAAGTGGCAATGAGTCCATGAGTTTGGCAAGGCCAAGGCTAAGATAATTGGCCTCATAGTGTAGACAGCCCCTGAGGGAAAGACAAGATGATTCTAATTACTCTGTCTGTGATCTGAGGCTTGGCCTGATAGGATCTGACCAAGTAAGCTTGATCTGACCACATAGATGGGGACCTAGTGTCAGGAGTCTCTGGACACCAAAGACAATTGTGTTGCAATTGCAGAGATTAGCAGAGGTCCATTTGGGCTGGAATAGGGCCCTGATCTGAGGACTGGGGTCTGGGGTCCACGATGCCATACACAGATCTTAGGAGGGAGATTGCTAGTAACAGCCGACACTAACCAAATGTTATTTGGCATTCAGATTAGTGAAAAGTTGAGAAGGTGGCCTTGGGCCCCAAAACGAATATTAGCATGTGATGCTGCAGTTCAATGACATCAAGTAATAGAGAAATGACTGTTAATAACATTGTAAGTTAGACTGTGATTGGTTCAAGGACTGGGCTAGGCTGAGAATGTAGGTCTCAGTGCTTAAGTATAGGTAGTGCTTAAGTGTGAGAAGTACTTAAGTATGAGAAAAACCTGCCCACTCAGTCCTAGGTCTCTAAACCCTGATCCTATCTCAATTCCTAGCGTTTCATTTCAGCATTGCTCTTACACTCTTAACCAATTCTTGATTGGCCCTCAGTATGCTACTTTTAAATCACCCTGCCTATGTGGAAGGCTTTCTTCTAGAAGTCAGCTTCTCAGCTAACTCCTACAGTTTACTAAAGGGTCTTGTCCACTGAATACCAATAGGTCACCCTTGTCGGAGATATGGTCATCTCCTTACACGTGCAAGAAATTGACACACAGAAATGATATGTGACTTGTCACAGAAAAATTATTTACAGAGCCAGCAACACACTAAGGCCTCTAATACTCTATGATACAGCCTTGCTTTCGCTTCCATTTCTGAAATGATGTTTTGTTTTACCATGTTTGAAAAACTAACACTCATTCCAAACTAGGTCCTCTCATTTCTTTCTTTGTTGATTCTACGTAAACTCTATCTGTAGCCAGCTTCAGGTTTAGTTTTTCCTGTAAAAAAGTAAAAGAAGTCATCACAATGTTGGGATTTTTAATGAAAGAATCACCAAGCCAACCTAATTAAAGAAGGTCAATTAAACATAGCACTAAACCATCTGGAGTACAAAGAGCAATTTTCTATTTGGAAATTCAGGATACAACAATTACCTGGTTAATCTGACATGACACCAAGATACAGATTTCCAAAGTACAACCCTGTTTTTTAGACTTTCAAGGACTATAGTTACTTTGCACTGATTTTTACAAGCCTTTGTTTGTCCGTTAGAATTTCTTTCATAGGTTGCTTTGGAAACCACACAGTTGAGTGAGATTCAGAAATCAGTTTCGGTCTGCCTCCATCCTGTTGTTGTTTTACCAAGCCCATCTTCTGGTTAACTCTTGATTTAATATCCAACTAGGAAGACATTTAACTAATGTCCTTCTCAAGAAAGCAGCCAAGTAAAATCATTCTCAATGAATCTAGAAAACTTAAATTTCCTAATGAAGTGCTTCTCAAAATTGAGTGTTAAAAAATCACCTGGAGATGTGACAATAATATTAATTCCCAGACTTTTCAGAAATTTACTTGGTGAAATGTGAGGTCTAAGAATCGACATTTTAATAAGCATGTAGTAGTGATTTTTTTCGTGTTCCGCAGACTATCTTTGGAAATATTCATCCCTTATGAAACTAATGATGTAGTAAACACCCTCTAAACCCTCTCCTAGTCCCTACCTGTCCCAATTACAATATTCGTCTAAATTTAATGGTCCCATGTAATGGGGATCCCCAGGACCAAAAGGCTCTTCAGTTCTACCTACTACTTTGTGATTTATCTTACAGAATTAAATACAAACTACAACATTTTAAAACTATATCACCTTAAGTTTATTCCTCCCTACCCAGGCAAAAGTCCAGAACCTATATATTTGAAACCTAATCTCCTTAATCATGTGCTTCTCTTGACTTAAGGTTTTTATTTACTACTTTTCTGTGTCCCTGCAGAATTGATTACCGGGCGAACCATTTCTGGCTGTCTCCGAAAGTTGATTTCTGTGTGCTCTATGGAGTCGGACAGGCCCGTCAGGAGTTTCAAGGATATTATACAGGTGGCTGCATAACAGTTAGAGTTAACGGGGATGTGAGAGAAAGTCCCGCAGGGAACAGGGGTTTTCTTTTTTCAAAAACAGAAGATCGATGTAAACAGAACATTAGCAAAGCTTCTATTGTTCAGTAAGATTTCATTTCAAAAAAAAAAAGAGCAGCTTTTTAGGTTGAGGCTTTCTACCTCTTGAACATGTAACAGAGATATACGAAAAATAAACCGATTCATTTTCAGAGTCCAGCAAAAGTCAATACGATGAATTGAATAAATGCTACCCCAAGGAGCGCTTTTCAGCCTGCTGCTCTTTTCTCGTTCTGATGAAAATGCTTGTCCTCAAAGCAGGGCCTGGGTCAACCTTCACAAACTGACAGAAACTCCAGGCCCATCTCCTGAGCAGAGTCAGTCCTGAGTTAGTGTGTTTGAAACTCAGGTCCATTGTGATGGCCATATAACCTCTGCAACTGGGTCACTGATAGCTCTGCTTTCAACTCTAACAGCATCCAGTTCTGGGGTGGCTCAGCACCTAGTGTCAGTCCATGGTGGTCTGGGCCCGCCTAAGTTATATTTCAAGACATATTTCATTATTTCATGGCTCCAAGGGGATTACTTTTTTTTTTTCTTAAGAGATAGGGTCTTTCTCTGTCACCCAGGCTACTATAGTGCTGGAGTGCAGTGGAGCTCACTCAAACTCTTGGGCTCAAGCGATCCTCCCACCTCAGCCTTCTGAGTAGCTGGGACTATAAGCACACACCACCATGCTTGGCTGATATTTTTTTCATTGTTTTAGAGATGAGCTCTCACTATATTTCCCAGGCTGGTCTTGAACTCCTGGCCTCAAGTGATCCTACCATCTCAGCCTCCCCGCAGCTGAGATTACAGACTTGAGGCCACAACATGAGAATTACTTTGCTAGTATGTACACATCTCCAAAATAAACCACAAGTCTAAAAAGCTCTCGGAATCACCCTTTTTTCCAGGAATTCCCAAATTCCTAGGCTCTCTGAGTAAACACTACAGAGTCTTCCTGAGCTCAAAGTAGTTTTAGGATTGTAAAGACCCCAAGATCTCCACTTGCATGCTAATGTGCCCCTGACCAACATAGGCCAGTCATACCTGTAAACTATTCACATGTCATTTTACCCACCCATCATGAAAAATCATAGACCTATGAGACTGAAGAATATCAAATTCAAGAATAATCCATTGCTTCTCAAACTGGATAGTACATAGCTCCAGGATTACCCACTGGTTTACCAGGGATGTATATATGTCCATAGAATGTAAGCATAGCACAACATAAAATTTGCTTGAAAAATTATGAGGGAAATGTATACTTTTATATTAATACCCAAAATTTGACTGAATTTTGCCATGTGAAAATAAGATTCCAAATAAAATTCTTGCTTGCATTGGCCTCTCAGAGCTCTGCCTCTTAAATATCTTAGGGAATATATTCATTCTCTTCCATCATTCAGTATATGTGTTTGGAAAACTTGGGAAGTACTATGCTGACCTCTTTATTTTGCAGAAGAGAGAAATTGAGGCCATGATTTGTTCAACATCAACAATGAGTCAGTGTCAGAAGTAACTGTAATTCCTCCGCATGGCCCCACTTTTGCTATTACTTTTCTGCCCTGTTACACCATAAACCCCATGAAGTTCAACTCTTCAGATTCTGCTAAGGCTTAAAATGCCAATAATCCTAATAAAGATACAAGATATTGATATATTTTATAAAGGTATAGATAATTGTAATGCCTTGTTATTTTCTTGAGTATTTTCATAGGAAAAGGAGAAGTAGAATATGATGTTGCTCTGGAAGTGAACATAATCATTTTCTTAAGTTTGCGTGTGTGTATGTGTAGGCTGCATATGTGTATGTATAAAGGTAAGTGGTCTAGGTTTCTGAGTTTCACAGTAGAAATGCAACAGAATGAGATAAATACAGCACAAAATAGGGACAGACTCAAAGCATTGAATGTACACTTCCCTATTTTGCAATTCTGCACAATATTATAGTAGTTGTTATAACCCAAGTGTTGCATACCTAACCTTGGCCTTATCCTTGGAAAAATCATGCCTTCTTGAGTGTTTCCATCACTCATGTGAAAATACGGCTAAACATCTTTCCACTTGCAGCTGCTTGAAGTAATGGATTATGCCTTTGAACTTGCCAGTAAACTTCACGGTCCTGGTATAAATATCAAACTTGTCAAACTTGCCTTCCAAGGAAGCCCTATAATGAAAGGCTTATCTGTTTGGGGGGTAAGTTAATGCCTCGACTTTGCCTCAAAGCCAGATCCTGAGAAAATTTAGGTTGTAGAGAAGTTCCTGCCAGCTATCGGGGTCATCTCTGGCCAGGCCCAGAGGCTGGTTTCACTCAAGTTCGGACCCAGCCACTCTCCCTGGCTTCCACAAAGCCTGGCGCTCTCCCCATGAACTCTACGCCTTCCACTGCCTTCCCCTTCCCTTTGAATCAGCACATCACAGCATCAAAGGGGTCCACATACAACAGCTACCATGGCAAGAAGTCAGCGGGAGTATGATGGGATTTCACCAGGGACCCGAGAGGTGCCTAGTGCTGCGAGGTGAGTAGTTGAACAAATAAGGTTCAGCCTGCTCATACCAGGCCTCAGGTGGCAGTCTGTGGGGGCCAAAGGCACCTTCTCCGAATATGGACTGTAAGGGAATAGCTGACAGTTTTCTTCTTCCTGGAAATACAGATAAAGAGAGAGAAAACCCTGAAACAAAATATCTGCAATCTAATAACGACAGAATCACCTTTTAGCATCAAATTTCAGAGGGTGAAAGAGCATTTTTCTAAAAAAGGAGTTAGAATAAAAATAATATTATTAAAAGTAAGAAGAATGGCTTTAGAGTAATCGCTTCACAGATCTACTCCTTGCAAATGTTTATGTCTAAACCATGTTTTCATGATGAAAACTCGCTTCACCCCCAGACGGACACTTGAATTCTTAGCTATCCCACTCAGTGCTCCCACTTGGGCCACATCAAGAGTCCTCTGTGGGAAGAGCAGAGGTCTTTTGTTTTCTTCTTAGGTAGTTGAGGAATGATTTTCTAATGAGAACCTTCTGGCCTACTTCAGACAAGAAACTTTGTGATCTCAAGTTTCCACCGTCTGCCCTAGAGAACGGCTGCGGGTTTTGATGTGCTCTGTGGCACCGGACAGAGGGGGAACTCAGGGAACAACTGCCGACCCTCAGACCAGCCCTCTGAGCAAATGTTTCTACCTGGCCCCACTAATAAACTTGCCAGACCTGTTGTTCCTTTTTCTTTTTTTGTCTTTTTGTTTTTTAACCACTTCTAGATCCGTGGCCAGCTGTATTGTAGTTAAATTTCAAAATACTCATTTGGCAGCTCTGTACAGTGGTACTATAATGTTTATGAAGCCCACGGTGCTAGTTTGAAAGTGACATGCACAGATATGCACTTTAAAGGGGGCGTAAAATGAACAATATGCATTACCAAATGCAATACTCACTATTAACCACGTTCATATGAGTTTTGTGTTCGCTCCAATAAACCAGTAGTGCCAGATGTAAAATTAGCCTGTAAAACTTTCTCTCCATTTTACCATCCACTGTTACTACTCTCAAATACTAATGTAAAAAGGTGGCATCTTTCTTCAAAAAAAAAAAAAAAGAGGTTAAAAAAAGGTGTATAACACATACCACATGTAGTACACATATATTCATTATATACCACACATGCTAATATATCTACACACAAAATATACTGCACTATGTATGATGTGTGTATATAGGTATGTATGCACACACATACATATATATTATATATAAAGTACTTACAATAGTTTCAATTATTGAGGAAATTGGATGAGGCTCTTTCATTCCCTATTTGACTTACCTTATGTCGGATATTAAAGGGATTTTAAAAAAGCCTGTGTCCTTGAAAATTGTTCCCCTGATTTGTCCCAACATTACGCTCTCGAAAGAGAGCTAACATTTTGTAAAGGACATCTGAGGTCTTTGCCCAGCCAGACACATTACCCATCCTTTTAATAAAAGCATCACAATTTCCCGTGGGGAGCCCAGCTGCAGCTCATGTCGTTCGGCCTCACCTCCTCCTCTGCAACTCCAGGCCTGGATAAGCAGGTCAGCTGGTCCCCACTGTCTGCAGGTATTGGGCAGGGATGGACATGTGAACCAAACCAAGGCATGAGATGTGGCACAGACTTCTATTAGCACCTATGGGAAGAGAAGGTATCTGCCTCATTAGACTTGAAGCTATGAGGATGCTTGCCTGTTGCTGATAAGGGTATCTTCAGAGGAGAGGCCACCCAAGAATAGGCCAGATTCAGATGAAAGCAAAGTTAAAGAAAGGAGAGAATCCGATCCCTGAGGATATTAGTTGAGCAGCTGGCTCCAACTGTACCTGAAGCCAGCCAGTTCTTCCTTGGACTTTTCAGGTAAATTGAGCTGGTAAATCTTTTCTGTCTAAGCCATTTTGAGTTAGAGTTTCTATCTCTTGCAACTGAAAGTGTACTGACTAATGCATATACTTAGTAGATTTCAGTTAATTTTCTCACAATAACCTATGAGGTAAATATTATTATCTTTATGTAACAGATTAAATGTCTAAGATTCAGAGGAGAAAACTAAGTTAAATCACTTGCCCACTACCACACAATTAGTGAGACATAGGTGTGAGATCTTTCTAACTTCAGAACCTAGGTTTTTAATATACATAAACCTAAGGTTTTAGATGTGTCTTTAAATGTGAATATATTTAGAAGGAGAAATAATTTAAGCTAGTTATAAATAATTTAAATCTCAATTAAATGAAAATGTACTTTTAGTTCAAAAATGAGCTTCAAAGGAAGGAGAATCTGAAGGAAGACCAGATGCATGTCTGTACTGATAAGAAACACTTGGGGAAAGCATCTAGTATGAGGCGACATTCATTGAGGGCACATATATGAACTGACTTCATCCTCCCCCAAACCCCGTGAGATGGATATCGTTACTCTCCCCGCTGTATAGATGAGATAACCAAGGCGCACACAGGTGTAATAACATGGCAAAAGGTACACAGTTGCTAGGTGTAAGCAGCCTTCCACATCTGATTTTTACTTTAATGTCCATGAAAAAAGAGAAGATGAGTTGTTAAATAGAATGTGTTACCTGTGCTAACAAATACCTGTTAATTGCTTTGGCAGAAATCTTCATCTAGAATCTTACAGTCTTTAGAATATGGTTTGATAAAATCTATGATCAAACAAATGACTTCACCTTTCATACTTGTCTTTAAGAAAAACTGGCTAGAAGGAGGATATTGAATGTTCTCAACACAATGAAATAATAAATGCTTGAGATGATGGATATGCTAATTACACTGATTCCCAACACTATACATTATATATATGTATATATATATCTCGAAACACCACTATGTACCCCATAAATATGTATAACTATCATTTGTCAATTACAAATTAAATTAATTTAAATTTAAAAAAGAAAAACTTGCTGTTCTGTAGAAATGTATTACAAATTACTATTTTCCATTGAGATATCTAGATGGGTACAAATTATTATCACAATAACTCCCATCACTAAGAAATTTATTTAGCAGATTCTCAAGTCTTAGAGTTTTTATATTTTAAGAAAGAAAGGAGAAAAAATATCAAAGACCTTTCTTGCAACCTAACTGTCAGAGATGTTACTAGAAGTTATTTGATAATTACAGACACAGTGCTACAGACTCAGGAATAATCAATAGAGTTTTCAATAATTATTTAACATGACTTTTCAGAATTTAGATAAGTTCTGAAAACATAAGAGGCAAAAACAAAGTATGGAAAGGTGTATTCATAGGTGACATATCTCCACTGGTGATCTCCAAACCTTCAGAAGGCTCATTGCTAAGGGAAGGGGTAAAGGTCACCTAAAATACTTACCTTGAAGCAACGTGGATTTGACTGGTCCTGTTTGCAGTCCATTTTCAATGGTCTATGGCTTTTAGACAGCTATGAAAAGAGCTTTGTCTAAAGCAAGTCTTTAGATAGTCCTATATGACCTTACCCTAATTTCCCAGAGACACTGAGTGACTTTTCCTTTGTGGGAAAGGTCAGGCAGAGAATATCTTAAAAGGGGATAAAAGACATGCTGAAGAAATGAAGGGAATATAATTGCTTTCAAAATCTTGCCATGAAGCTACCTCCATGTGCTAAGAATAATTTCACATTATAGATGCCTGCTACTTTCAGGTCTTTTATGTAAAAATAGTAACTTGGAAGGAGCTTATATAATAGTCATTTTAACTGGCTGTAGCAGGGTCCTTCACATCAGGCCCCAGGTCCCTGACTATGACTTCCCTGGACATAACCAAGAAAGACTGGGCCAATCCACTGGCTTATGAAAATGCTTATAAATGCATTTTTTATGGACCCTGATGCTTACAAGAGTGTGTAGGCAGGACATGGAGAAATATTGGCCAATACTTTTAAAAATATCCCATTTAATTATTCTGTCGTAGGGTAGAGTCAATCTCCCAAAATAGAAATCATTACTTCAGAAATGGAAGTAGAATTGTCTAGAAGTCTCTTCAGAAAGTTTATAATAACAATCCAGGGTTCCATACTATTGTTTTTGACCTAAAATATTTTCCAAATATTAGAGAATACACTTCAAAGTTCAAAGTTTATTTCTCCAATCCATTATGAATGGCCATGTTAAAAAAAAAAAAGAAAAGAAGCAAAGCTGTAGGTAATTGAATACAAATAAAAATATTGTTCTGTAAAATAATTCACTTATATAGGCCTTAATATATCTAAAATATAATTTTATTCTTAGAAAAATAATTGTATGCCACTTATCAGGAAAATACCTTTCTATAATATGTAAAGTGAATTTCAAATGTTACCTGATAAGTCAAATTTGATTGTTGTTTTTATTTTTCCTCCAACAAGGAGTACTCGCTGCCTGTATGGGAAAAACTATCTTCCTGCTGTCAAATTTTAGTGTTTGGCAGATACACATTAAAACAAATGCTATCCTTCACAAACTATAATATAGGATGAAACTCAGAAACAATGAGGGAAAAATGACCATAACTACCCTGCACTATACCTGTACAAGTTTTTGCATTATCCATATTTTGGTTCTCCTTCATTTGTGTGGCTAATGGAGAACCAACTATAATTATATTTAATTCAATGATATTGAATTCAATCTTATGTCTTAGGTCATTAGCTGACTATTACCTGTTGGCGTTATAAATGTTCTCTAGTGTTATAATGGGTTTTCTTAGATTCTCTGGAAGCCCGCATTTTTTAAATTTGACTTTAAGAATTTGCCTAATATCCTTAGAAAATAAAGATTAATAAA
>NW_012142745.1:2843244-2844117 GCF_000956105.1 Propithecus coquereli
TTCTTCTGTATTACAAAATTTGAGTCTAATCATTTTCATATTCAAAATATTAATATTTTTGGAATCATTGTGGCCTTTGTCATTGTGTATAGTTACAAAATAACTCCTTTTCCCTTAATCTATATTCTCCATCTTCACATTTTTAGTACTTTTAAGATTAACACTATGCTTTCAGGATATATGAAAAATACTAAGATATATAGTCTGCATTTCTGTTTGGTAAACTGTATCATAGTTTTAGACTTTTTGTTCTCAATTACCTATTTTTAGAAATCATACAGGGTCTTAAAAGTCAGCCAGAAGATATTGACAGATGTTCAGCTCCTTGAAGCTTTCAGAATTCAAGAACAGATTATATTAAGTTCTCCTAGCTTTGAACATTCTATTATCTTTTCCAAGAGTTTTAGCAATTTCTACTGTCTTTAATTTCAGCTAACCTGCTGTATACAGAATGCGTCTTCTTTTTGATTCTACATTCTCTCGTAATTTTTAAAAGAGAGATTACTTGAAAAATTGAATTTTAATCTTTAGTGAAAATTCTACTGCATGTGGAGCCACCATTGCCAAAAATATAATTAAGGTGACAAGAGAAGGAAAGTCACCTCTACTCACAGCTGATCTCACATATGTGCAGTCAAAGATCACTGCTTCACAATTACTCCCTGCTTGGTACTAATAGTAACATGCAACTCAGTATCACTAATATTCAAACCTAAAAAAAAATAAAACACCTATACCTTAGACTCAAATGTTTCCGCTTTCTTAAATTTCCTTAAACCACCCCTCCAATATTTCTTTTTCGGAATTCTCCTAGTTTTTTTAGTCCTTTCTATTCTCTGGCAGAGGAATCCCTTTCTCCCACATCCTCCTCTA
>NW_012142745.1:2844847-2852077 GCF_000956105.1 Propithecus coquereli
GGCATGGTGGTGCATGCCTATAGTCCCAGCTACTCGGGAGGCTGAGGCAGGAGGATCGCTTGAGCCCAGGAGTCTGAGGTTGCTGTGAGCTAGGCTGACACCATGGCACTGTAGCCCGGGCAACAGAATGAGACTCTGTCTCAAAAAAAAAAAAAACATCACTTCCCAGACTCCAAGCAACTCCCTGATCAGTCCAGAGGACTGCAGTGGTGGTGGGGGCCCCCTCACAGCTCAGGGTGCAGTGCCCATGGCGGAAGCATGGAGCCCCAGGGTTCTCTCTTCTCATCTTTCCCCACATGTGAATGCCTCCCTCAGTACCTTCTGATCTTACCAAGTGTATCACCCCATCACCTTCTCCTTCACTCTGAATGTCCCCCCTCACTTCTCCAGTGACTCACAATGCTCATTCCAAGAAGGCTCGTCTGTAGGTGGGTATCCATCTTCAGCTTTCGATCCTCTCCTTGAGAGTGATGCTCCTGGGCTCTTCTACTCTGCCATCTTGCCCCTCCCCCAGTTCTTTCAGTGCAAAGGTACAGGTGCTACCACTAGCTATACTTTATTGAATTAGTCGTATTACAGGGTCATATTAGTATCACAGGGAGTGGTGAGAGTTCTGATTATCAGTCTCCTCCACTGTGTGCCCCAGAACAAATCCATTTTCCTCTCTTCCAAAGTAATTCCAGTGAGAATGTTCTATGTGCCAAAAAATGTCCATTCTTAAGTATGAAGATAAGTTATGAAGAAGAGGCAGGATATATATATTTCTTTATAGTAGTTCATGGCAAATGCTCAATTTAGTGTCTGCTGAATGAGTGATTATATAAATTACAGTCTTTATATATTAGTTATCTATTCCTGTGTAACAAATTATCTCAAAATTTAACAACTTAAAACAACAGACACTAACTCAGTGGGTCAGAAAACTAGGAGTGCCTTAGCTAGCTACCTCTGGTTCAAGGTCTCTGATGAAGTTGCAATCAAGCTGTCTTCTGGAGCTGCAATCCTTTCGAGGCTCAAATGGGCCTGAAGGATCTGCTTTCAAGCTCACTCATGTGGTATTAGCAGGTTATAGTTGGACTCAGTTCCTCATCGTGCTGTGCGGGGTGCTCACGACGTGACATATTGCTTCACCCAGCGTGAGTGATAGAGAGAGAGAGAGAGAGAGCGCGCTCCTGCATTTGTTCAAGATGGAAGCCACAGTATTTTTCTTTTCACAACTATTCTCAGAAGTGGCTTTTCATCACTTCTTCCATATTCTGTTTCTTAGAAAGGGACAGTAAGTCCAGCTCACACTCAAAAGGAGGGAATTACACAGGGAGTGAATACTAGAAAGTAGGGATCATTGAAGCGTCTTCTTAGAGGCTGCCTGCCACAAAGCACACATGACAGAGTATTGCTCTATCATTCAGAATGTAATATGCCTACCAGAAATGGCCATGTGTAGCTTGGCAATCAAGACAAATAAAGAGAAAGTGGCTTGGCACTTCATAGCTGAAAACTATCATGTAGAAGAACTAGTTTCACACCTTATTGGACCTCAGAATGTGTCCTTTTTCAGGTTTATTAATGATTACTGTTGAGGACAAAAATCCACCACTTAAACATCACATTGACAGCATGAATGTTAACCAGTGACTTGCTTTTTTTTTTTTTTAATCCCTTATGTGATGATTTAATAAAAATCTCAAATACCCAGTGATACTCAGTAAAATGAATAGAAGAAACCCTGGTGTTGCAGTTATTAATTATGGAAAATCATTTGATGTAGCATCTTTAAAAAATCCAGTTACAAAAGGGAACTATTATCTTCTGTTTATAACCATAATTTTTTACTTCAACTTTTTTTAGAACAACTCCTTGAATATTGCTTAATGTGAAAGAAGAAAGAAAAAGAACTTCCTACGTCCATTGTTCAGTTTGCTTTTATTAATTGAAATATTAATACAGTAGAAACAACTAGAATATTCTTATAGTTGTCACATTTCTTGATATCTTGGAATTACCTACTGTGCCTGAAGTGGCTATTAAAGAGAATACCTAAATTGGTGTTTCCAGGGTTAGGAAGGTCTAGACCTAATTGGAGAAGGGCAAATTCAATTCTCATGGGAGGTACATCCTTCCTATTTCTGGGGCAGTACATTTTTCTGGGAGAGAATGGAGAAAACATTCAACAGTCGCTCTGGGGGACATCTGCAAAGCGAGTGGACGCAGAAAACAGAGGCAGCAAGGAGAGAAGAGCCTGGCAAAGGTCCAAGTGATTACTCAGACCATGGTCTCCGTTTATGAGAGAGAACAAACAGGCACCCAGAAAGTTGCTCAAGGTCACATGCAAGTTAGTGCCGAGGTTGCCAGCAAGTAGAAACCCCTCCGCTTTCCGGTATTCTCTGCAGCGCACGGCAATCACCGGCTACTCTGAATGCTCTGGCCATCTCTTTGTCTGGCGGCTCTCCGAGTGGCCTCTCTCCCCTTCTCAGATCTGAGTCAGAAAATCTCCAATAGGCAGGCCTCTGGGTCAGTCTCACTGCACTCTGCCTCTGCTGTTAGCTCTGCCAACTTCCCCAGACCTGAGAATTTATGAACTCGATGAAAAATAGTTTCTTTCAAAAATGCAAAAATTGAGCATACAATAGATTTATACCCCTGCATCTTCCCAGCAAGCAGGAACCTGTAGGTAATGATTGATGGTTCCTCACTGAATGTGTGGATTGCTCCAGTAGATAGCCGTGGGGTACACATTTGGGAAGGGGACGGGCATTTCTGTTCCTTTCTCACACTGGGTTGCTGGCTTTTTGTTTACTTTCTCCTCTTCTTTTTTTTTTTTTTTTCCTCTCTATTCCTTTTTTCTATTTATTTGACAATGATTGATCACCTGCTATGCACATTAGGAAGGAAAGATTCTTCTTTAGTTCATTTGGAAATCTAGTTTCTTGGAGATCACGTAGGAGACACAGTAAGAGCAGGTGCCCCTGATCCAGAGTGCCTGGGTTTAAATCCAGACTGCACTGCCTCATAGCTGTGCAAATAGTAGTACTTTCTCCTCAGCTATTGTGAGGACCCAACAAATATGTAAAAGCTTTAGCAGGCCTTTTAAGACTTAGCTATTCTAATTGGCCTGTTACTACAAATTCCCCTACACATTTAGACAATCCCTAGGGCTAGGGAGGGACATAGATCTGAACTGAGTAGATCACTGATTGAGATTAGAGCACTGAATTGCAAAATAATCATTACCTTGACTTTACCTAGAAGTGAAGAAATGATATATTTTTGTTCTTAGGTGAAAATAGGGATATGGGGTAGAAATTCAGGTGAGTCATAGGAATCTATTTTTAAATTAGTGTTGTTATTTGAGTGTGTGAATTGTGACAAGATTATAGTTACTACTCATATAATCACAATGTAACTGGCTCCATGAACAAATTTCAATGACCCCTATGTGCTTTTTATAATCATCTCACTTAACTAGCTACTTGACCTTTTATTTTGAGTTGTTTCCTAGAAATGATGAATTTTCTAAAGACAAAGGGGTTGAGATTCTGAAGGGCCCAGGGCAGATTTCCTGATGCCAGGACTCTCCATCCCTCTCTACCTGCCCGGGACACATGTTGTCTCTCCTTAAAAAGCCCAAGATCTTAAAGCTGAATAGTACTCCATGGTATACATATACCACATTTTATTAATCCACTCATGTATTGATGGACACGTGGGTTGTTTCCACATCTTTGCAGTTGTGAATTGTGCTGCTATAAACATTTGGGTGCAGGTGTCTTTCTTATACAGTATCATTTGGTCTTTTGGGTAGATGCCCAGCAATAGCACCTCTTGTATACTCCTGGATAGAGCTGGAACGCATTCTACTAAGTGAGATATCCCAAGAATGGAAAGACAAGCACCACATGTACTCACCATCAAATTGGTATTAACTGATCAACACATAAGTGCACATATAAGAATAACATCTATTGGATGTTGGGCAGGGGGGCGGTGGAGGCAGGAGGGGGAGGAGGGTGAAGGGGACAGGTATATACATACACAAAGAGTGCAATGCGCACCACCCGAAGGATGGACATATTTGAAACTCGGACTTCGGGGGGGGCGGGCCAAGGGCAACATACGTAACCTAAACATCTGTACCCCCATAATATGCTGAAATAAAAAAAAAAAAAAGCCCAAGATCTCCACTGGTTGGAGAGATGGATTTGAGGTGGCTTCTCTCATTCTCCTGATAAGGCATCTGTCATGTTAAAAATTCCTTTCTTCCTTGGAAATCCTTGATGTCTTAATAATTGAATCTTTGTGCGAGGAGCAACTGGACCTAGACTGAACCTCTCTTGCACTTTTGACAACAATAGAGCATAGCAAGACCTTAACTACGGATGGAGTAGGAGGTTTGTATGCAGAATAGAAGACTTCTTGGGGTAGGTATATCTTTGCTGAAACTGAACAAGACGAGGGGGTGTTAGGTAGAGGGACTTCCGGCTCTCCTAGAGACAAAAGCAGTGGTTCCCCCCCCTTGGCGCTGCCCCACCTTGGTGCTGCCTTAAGCAATTGCCACACCTGGGGGAAGGAGGAACAACACCCTGCCAATCTGCAAAAGAATGCAGAGAATTCCCCAGCCCAGGCACAATAGGATCTGCAAAATGACCTAGAGTAACCTAAGACTAAATCTCATGTTATTGACTGTCCATCAGAGTGGTTCATTGGTGACATTTGAACCATGAGAAGGTCCCAATCCAGACAACAAAAAACAGAACCCCAGACCATAACCAGGGCCTCTTGTTACAACAGGGGGCCTGTTTGTCATCTGTGGCGAATGTCTCTTGGTCTTGCTCTTCCTCAATAAACTTCGTTTCATGCTGGCTCTGCAGTCAGTGTGTCTGGTCATTCTTTAGCCAAGAGCACAGCAAGAACCGAGAACAGACTGCCAACCCGACAATAGGACAAGTGATTCAGATAGAGGGAACCCCATTTGCTCTAGATAAGAAGTAAGAAAGAGATTGACAATCCCCAAATGCACATATTCAGCAAGGTTGGAGGCAGCCTCTAAAAGGAGTTCTGTTAAGGAGCTGAAGCTGAATAGGTAAGGAGAGGCCAGATTTAGAAAGGAACTTGTACAGCCATGTTAAGAAGCTAGGACTTAACTGAGACAACATTGTGGAGTCTTTAGGCATTTAAGCAGGAGATTTATAAAGTTACTTCAATTTCAAATATTTAAGTTTTATTTTTAGCCATTTTATTTTCTCAATGGGCACTCACATCATTGCCTATATAGATGTTTTCATACTTTGGTAGAGGACTGTATGGAAGAGGCTGAAAATGAAGGAAGGGAAGTGCATCCACAGTTAGTAAGAGAGAGATTTCTGAAAGTTGTTTTCTTTTTTTACAATAGAAAGAATATAACCCAATTTTTTTTTTAAGATTTCTATTTCTGCTCAATGAATGCTTTTTGAAGAAAGGTGAGCATCCTTTGACTTTTTGAACCTCCAAGGGAACCATTGCCAAAAGGAACTGAGAGAAAGAGACCTCAAGTCCCCAGTAAAAGAATGTATTGGTAGAGAAAGAAAAGGAAGCATTCCACATGTATTTCCCAATGAAACCTCCTCCAGCTTTCACTTGTTTTACACTCACTCTTATCCTTCCTCCGCAGTACACACATATATGTTTTTTTAAGACAAAGCATCTGTAAAACATTTGGTTACTGAGATATTCAGACACATTGAGTCAAGTGATTGCCAAACAGCTTGATTTTCACTCTCATGTTCTATCAGAAGACCTTGTGATCATTCTGTGATGATGAAGAGAAACAGAAGGATTTAATACCAACATTGAAGCTGTCTCTTAATCATTAAGCCATTTCTTACTCTATTTTTGGAATATGCTGATAAAGAGATGGAAATGGATCCCTTTAGACAGGGCAAGAATGATTTGTGGAAAATATATAAGGAGGTCAGAATGGACATTCAAAACATCTCTGTTCAGTCTGTATTCTGTTTTCTTTTCAAAAGGATAGAAAAATCTTTTTTGAAATAGAGTGGATCATTCAAACATGGTTCAATAGTCATACAATTTTAACTACAAATCAGATTTAAGTGTCTCAGAAAGAAAGTGTGAAAAGTCATGGACTGGAGGAGGAGGAGGTCAGGATGCTCCTGTTGTCTGTAACAATCTTTCTTCCTTTTCTTCACTCCATGTCACCACCAAGAGTGGCAAGGGACCCTCATTGTCTCAAGGCAAAGATCCATGAAAATAAATTGTTGTACTTAGTGCTTATTTAAAATGTAAAGAATGTCTTTGATTTGGGGAGGCTGAGGTGAGAGGATTGCTTGAGGCCAGGATTTTGAGACCAGCTTGGGCAACATAGTAGGACCCCATTTCTACAAAAAAATAGGAAAGTTAACTGGACACTGTGACATGCACCTGTAATTCCAACTACTCAGGAGACTGAGGTTGGAGGATTGTTTGAGCCTAGGAGTTTGAGGCTGCAGTAAGCTACAATCATGCCTCATGCCACTACACTTCAGTCTGGGTGACAGAGCAAGACCCTTTCCAAAAAAAAAAAAAAAAGAAAAAGAATGTCACTGATTTTACCTTAATTTTAAAATTTTGTTTATAAAAATTCTCTCTCATGTCTATCCATGCGTTCATTTCTAGTTTTCAAAGTTTTCAGTTTAAGCAAGTTCTCCTAACCTTAATTGTCCATAAAGTCTGACATTATTCAACCTTAGATCTCCAATCGTAATTGTTACGAGGAGTCTAACCTACTCTATATTGCTTAGTGAACACTCTCAAGGATTTCATGGGTGTTAAAATTAACCAGATTATACTGTATGTATGTTAGAAATGAAGAGAGTATCTAGTCTTTCAATTTTCTTTTTTTCTCCTTCTTTATCCTCCCCCCACCACAATGTTACATGGAACATCAATGTAACCAATGTATCAACAGGTAAATATATAATTGCTTTTTCTGAGCCAGGGAGAAAGCACTTGGAACATTGCCTATTCATCCTTGGCTGTCTCTTTTCTCAAGAACTATCTTGCAGTCTAAAGCAACTCTGCGGAAACCTAGGAAAGCACTAATCTGGGTTTCAACCCTCTCATTTTACTGATGAAAGAAAACACAAAACAACAAATGTTGGTGAGGATGTGGAGAGACAGGAACACTTCTACACTGCTGGTGGGACTGCAAATTAGTGCAACCTCTGTGGAAAAGAATTTGGAGATACCTCAGAG
>NW_012142745.1:2852497-2860054 GCF_000956105.1 Propithecus coquereli
AACCAAGGGCAACACACGTAACCTAAACCTCTGTACCCCATAATAAGCTGAAATAAAAAAAAAAAAAAAAAGAATCTGGGATCCAAAGAAGTGAGTTGATTTATGTAACATCACAGAGATAGTGACCACCAAACCTAAGACTCTGGCCCAGAGGTTCTAACACCAAGTCCTGGCTCGTTCCACTATAAGGTCCTAGATATAGAAACCATGTGTTTTATTTATTTTTACTCCTCTCTCTCATTCAAATCAAGTTGTGTGTCTGACACAGGCTGTTTATTCACTAGTTGGATATATTTAGCAATACATAGAAGAGTTGAGTGAACCATTAGTGTTGGGGATTTAGGATTTAAATAAACAACAAAGGTATGGAGTAATGGAATGGGGATATTGAACTAAAGCAAGGAAGAGATGGGCTGATTGTAAAAACCGTGTACCAATATTTCTCAGTTCAGCACTAGCATTGGCTAGATTCATGATGATGAACTACATTCCAAATAAAATTTTATAGATTGTGAAATATATTGCTCATTCTGAGCTATTTCTTTGTAATATGACTTAATTATACTGGCTGAAGTGATAAGAATGCCAATAATGTCAGACATACCCATATCCAAAAATAAATACAAAACATTTTTAACTCAAGTACGCATGCCTTTTGGATTACATACTATTTTTGGATTATTCTCACATTGTTTCTCCTCATTAACACTAATGATGAAGGACTAATAGTGGAATTAAGCTGATGGAAGAACATCACATGTCATAACAAATTCTTTCCATCTTTTATTGCAAAGACCACACTTGAATGCTAACCCATTGAAAAGTAGGAATTATAGAAAACTGCAATTACTTTTCACCAAAAAAAGAATAGGGATACTGATGCTTTGCATATTGAAGTCCAAATGCTTTAAAAAAGCAGTCATACATAGATGTATAAAAAAGAAATTCAGTTTTAAAATATAGTAAGTAATATAAATTATTTTCACCCCAAACAATTACTTTCATCTAACATTTTCAGGTGTTAGTATTGCAAATGTTTTGCAATCACTGTGGCACCATTTGGAAATTAATTTGGATTATTACTATTGGGGCCACGTGTTTTGGATTTCCAAGGAGAGTTCTGACTCCCAGGGTAGTCCTGATTGCCAATATCCTGTCCTATTATTGAGCCATGTGTTCCATGAATTTTCACGATTTTTGGTAAGGAAAATATTCACTAAGATCCCAGTTAAGTTGTTCTGATAATAGGTCATCATTCCCATTCTCCAGTCTTCGAAATCTACTTAAGCCAGAGTTTATTCCAAAGCTCTGATGCCTCCGTGGGGACGGAGAAGAGGACAACCTAAACATTCCAATCCATTGTGGGGGAAATATGAGGCATCTTCTATTTCAAACTATAACAACCTCAGGGACTCAGAATTCCACAGGATAAGACAAGCAGATGTAGACCCATTTTCAACTCAAAGTTTGCCCTTGTCCAAAGGTAAGTTGTCAGGATGGCTTTGGTCTTTCACTGACCCAGATCCCTGGGATGGTGCTAGAAGCTGTTTGGGTGCCTCTAGGGGAGGCTTATTAGAGCTTTCCTCTCTCCACTCTCTTACTTAAATTGCATAAAAAGGCTGCATTTTCCGAACCTTACGGTTTGATGAATGTAGCGCAGATGGAAAGCATGAGAGAGGTCAGAGTTGATTGCCATTGGGCTAAGGTTGTCCTATTTTTATGTAAGCAGAAAAGATGATTCAGAAAATATAAAAGTATTGTTCGTGCAGAACTAATGTTAAACTAACAAAATTTCTTTAATAAATAACAGAACATGTCAGTGGTAAGAGTTTCATCTAACAGTTCACATGACTTTAAATACTGTTTAGCCACCCACATATCATAAGCAACATCAGTAGATGAGAAAACGGTGGCATCTGTTTTTCTTAATACATGTGTGTATATATGTGTGTCACTGTCTTGAATCCATTTAGAAACTAATGAGTATAAATGCACTCTAAGTAAACCAATTAATATATATTTTTATTATTTAAATTCATTTATTTCCAAACTTTACCCAACAACAGGGCAGGTGATTAACAATACTAGAGTTCAAAGGCTTACTGGATTTGGTGTATTTTCCAGTTTTTTAAAATTTGCCTTGGCCTTGATGTATCTGCCAGGTAGTAGCAATGTCATTGGATGGGATCCTAGTGGATGAACAGTTACCTCCTCCATGAGTCAGACATCCTCACAGGTGCTCTAACTGCTATCCTCAAGTACCCTTTTAATAAGCTTCCACAAGTCGTTTCATGATCAAAAAGCTTTAGGACCCCATAACCAGGATTTATCTTGGGCTGTGGCTATGCAGCTGGTTATACAGCTGGGAAACTAGATGAAAGAACAGTCAGTCAATTCATTTTTGGCCATTTCCATGATTACCAGTAATTGCTCCAGCTGTACTTATGTATAGTGATCACTATTCATTGTAAAGATGAAAAAATGAACATGGATGTCCCTTTGTCTTTTTATTTTGTACACATTGACCTGGCCATATGCATGCAGAATAATTCATTCAACTAGCAGCACCTAGCTTCTAATTCTCCATTGCAGAATGCCACTATTAAATGACTTCCAATGGCTGTTAAAAACAAAGTGAAATAAAACCCTCTAGAAACTGGGTGCCTTAATTAATGCAAAGGATAGTTTGGGGGCTGGATGGATGGAGAAGATGGCAAAATGTCAGTTGTCCAACATCCGCAGTATTTAGATGCTCAAAGTTGCATGCCAGCAGGTCAGTTTAGTCCTTGACCTTGCCCAAAAAGTTGGAATGATAAGAAGATTACTAAAAAAGCAAGCTCCAGTGGGGAGCCCAAGGAATCCCAAACACTACAAGACAATAAGACATGCCATTGTGTCCTTACCCTTGGACTTCAGTCATCTGCACTCGCGAAGGACAGCTGCCTCCTTTCTGTTTCCTCTGTCCATATTGAACAGGTTCCTCAGAGATGGCTTTCAAAAGTCTGTGTGAAGTGCCAGCCTCAAAAATGTGGAAGCCTGCTGAGAACACTGCCAGACAACTCAGAGATTTTACTTTTTTTTTTTTTTTTTTTGTCAAAAAGAAAAGAACGGCTCTTCTTGGGTCCTGTGACAATTGGCTTTGAAACCTGAGCACAGTTTTATTCTTCATTTGAGAACACCAGTGGGTTCTTCCTAACACAACTTCTTGTCTCTCATTTAAGGGCTCTTGGATCTGTTGAATGGAAGATTAAATTTCTAATAGAAGATTTTTTTTAAATTAGGTGAATGAAAGAATGAGTGAATGCTATCAGGCGTATATATAATAAAGGATGTGTCTCTCCATAGAAGGACATATAGGAAGTTTTTAGTGCAAAACTCCTTTTTAAAATAAAATGTGACTATTAGTTAAATGTCATATTTGTATTCTAGAAAGCAAATTTTCAAAAAATGCTTAGCTGTGCCAAGCTAAACTCCTTTTTCTGAATTGTCTTCAGTTTCTAACATTCAGCTGCTATCACGTTTTTTCCTGTAACTGAGCCAGGTCTCCCATCCGCATTAGGTTTTGCGTTTTAACTTTTACCTGGACTTAATGTATGCTCTAAAACAATCACTTTGTCACCCTAGGCTTCAGTTATTTCGTTAGCAACAAAGGTTAAGCCTGGACTTCTCCAGATGCTGGGAGATCTTAAACTAGAAATTACTTACAAGGTAGGGGAATAGGAATTAACTTAGTGTTAAGAGCTCTTGAGTTATGGCTCTTTACCTCTCCCTCTGTCTTCTTTGTAATGAAAATTTCCTTATACTGTAGAATGAAGGCCATATAACACCAGGTATTCTCAGCAAATTGCTATCTGATTCAATTTAACAAGGATAGAATTGATTATATGAGAAATGCATAATATTAATCCTCATTATTACATAAAACTTTCTTTCTTATGACTTACTTTCACATGCATTATCTCATTTTTACTCTCACAACACCTTATAAACTACTAATGAGGTGATGCTCTGTGATTCGCACCCTTACGGTTTTCAGACTTTCAATGACAGGGTTGGCCCAGGTTCTGTAGCACCCATTTTTCTTAGTTTGTTGTTTTCAGAAAAGCTGGTGTTTGGCTCTAGTAATAACCCAAAGAGGAGCAGCAAAGCAGATCCTGGGAGTGAACCTGGATTCCAGTCCTAGCACCAACTCATGGAAGATTTAGGGGAGCAAGTCAATTCTTCTTTTGAGATTTTTAGTTTCCTCAGTTGCAAAATGAAGGTGTCTGCCCCTGGTGATCTCGAACTCCCTTCTAGCTCTGTGATTCTTTGGAACTACCAGTACAGAATCGTCTAAATTCGAGGCACTGAGTTTTCAAATTATTTAAAAAATGGATCATATTTCACTTCTTAAATTAATAGTAATATTAGTGACTCCCATTGTGGCTAAGTACTTGAGTTGCTCCTGGTTCTTGGTTTGGTTCATCTAACTCCAGCTAGAGTAATAGAGGGAAAACTTGGGAGTCTGGGCTGGGTGTGGCAGGATGCAGAAAGGTCTCTTGGTTGGAAAAATATTATTAATATTAATTGGAGAAGGAGTGTTAGCTCTTAACTCTGTGTGAAATACAATGTTAAGGATTTCATATGCTGTATCTTATTTAATTATTTAGGTAACTCTCTGTCATGTTCATCAATATTCTTATTTTACCTATGGGAAAACTGAGGCTCAGAGAATTTAGATTACTTGACAAAAGCCACGCAGTAAATCCAGGGTTCAAACTTGTGTGTGATTGAATCTACAATGTTATTAATGATTACCTACCACTGCCTACTAAGAAATTAAAAGGCACACACAAGCACACATGTGCATACACACATGTACACACGTATGTAGCCCAGAAAATGTCTCTGCATAAAAGTAAAGAAACACTTACTCGAGAAATGGATTACATGTATGTATACAGGTGACAGCGTTTCTGTGGGTGATCATGCTTGTACTGGTTTTAAAGGGTCCGAACAAAGTTGTATGGACCTAAATTGCCGTGAGTCATTTTAGGACAACTTGTGACAAAAGACTTCCGATTAGCTACCAATGTCAAGTTTCTTCCCGGCATTATTTTGTAATCCCTTCCACCTCCATGCAATAGAACACAAATACGGAGGCAAGAAATATACATAGTACATTTTGAAAACCTCCGCCATTCATGAGAACCAGGGTGCTGTTGTAGTGGTGGGTGAAATGTGAAGTTTGTCACTTTGAGAGAGGTGCTTGCAGATGGCAACTGACTTTATTTGCAATCTGGAGACTTCATTAAAGTAGACGTTCCTTTTCAAATGAAGACTACGTATTCAGTAGAAAAGGGGAGGTTTCTTAGGATAATACTTCTGCACAAATAATGTCATCACATGAGTTGATTACTTGGGAAACCAGAGCAGAGCAATCAAATTGCTTTTAAGAGTTTATGCTTTGCACCCAAGTTCTCCTGGAATATGTTTCCGACACTGAGTAGTCATGAGCCATCTGACTGACCGGAAACATCTATCTTTCTGTCTTGTGACACAGCTATCATTTCTTTTCTTTAAGAAGAAAGACTAGTTTCATTTGGAAGTTATTACCCCTTAGATGACAAATCCTGCCCCAAGATGCCTAATATTTACTTTGCCTTTGAAGCATGATAGCTAAAGTTATTTTCCCATCTACATGATTTTTTTTAACTTCTTAAACCTTGTCTAGTTATGACAGAGACCAAGATTCCACAATGTAAATGTGCCTCATTAATCAACTCTATTATTTGGGAGAGTAATGAACATTTTGCTATTCGACATGTGGTAGTGATTTATAGTAACAGTAACAGGAATTCCTAGTTTACGAAAGTGCACATGTATGATTTTATTTCTTTTGGTGTGTAAAAAACAATCTCTCTGTTACTTTTCTTGGGGCAAAAAATGGCGGGAGCAAGGAGGGGGTTAGACCTGAGGGTGGTTAGATCTTAAACTGCATGTAGATTTATAAGTAACTAACCAGCTTAGAGCAAAATGTTGTGTGCGCTATGTAATGTGTAAAATCTGGTGTTTATGTAGTTCTCAGGCTGGCTCAATACCAGTTACTAGTGAGTGATATCTAAACATAAAATAATTTCTACATAAACTGTCGGTTTGTAAAAATGTAAGCACTATATTTTTGTGTAGTCTGAAAGAAGGTATTCTTTGAAATAGATTATTAGTATAGGACATGATTCCGCCCACTGTATTTTTGTAAGTTTTTCTTTCTTTTCTTTTTTCTTTCTTGGAAGACTGATTAGGGACTTGGGTCTTTACCAAAAAGTCAACATGTACTTATAAAAATCTTGATATGTGATACATTGACTAAAATGAAGTTTATGATTTACTTCAAGTTGACTTTGCTACTGTGCAACGAAAGCTTTAAATGAATGCATAGTCATTAGGAATGTGCAGCCTCCAACTAAGCTATGAGAGTACAGGCGGGCTTCTTGGTAGTATTACCTTACAAACAACACCGATGCTATGTTAATGATTAAATATATGGGACAAAAATGTCGTTCGGCTGGAGGCGGAAAGAAAAATGAGATTAGAAAAGATTTTCAAATCATGAGAATTAAGCATTAATGGGTGGTTGTTTAGATTTAAGAAATGCAATCCTGTCTTCTACAGTGGGCTATGAAATTAGGTATTTTTCCCTTTTAACAAATTCCACATGTAATGAATGAACATGTCAGTGGGGCAGTTCTGATGCTTTTTTGAAAAGCTCTTTTAAGGATTCTTTGCATGGTTATATTTCTTCAGGATCCTCTTGTTAGAGTTACTTCTAGTGGTTCAAGGTGGTCTTTGACATCTGGAGAAAGACCAATCAAAACCAGAAGGCAAAAGTAGGGATGGAGTAGCTGGATGGTATTGACAAAAAAAGATGCTACCCTATACATGATGCAGAATTTGAGGCTAAAGGACAAGTCCAGTGGTTTCTCTGTAAACCTATACATATCCTACTAAATGAGGCCAAGGCTGACAAGATACTTCCTGGTGGTTAGTGCTCCAGAAAGAGAATGGTTTCCTGTTGTATCAGTGGTGATTTCTCGTGTTGCAAATGACAGAATCCCCTCTGAAAATGGCTTAAGAAAAGAAAAGTAATATATTTTCTCACCAAATGAAAATCTTAGGCCAAGTACAGTGGCTCATGCCTGTAAACCTAGCAATCTGGGAGGCTGAGGCAGGAGGATTGCTTGAGCTCAAGAGTTCAAGACTAGCCTGAGCAAAAGCAAGACTCTGTCTCTACTGAAAAAAAAAATACCATAGAAAAAATTAGCCGGGTGTTTGTCACGCACCTGTAGTCCCAGCTACTTGACAAGCTGAGGCGGGAGGATCGCGTGAGCCCAGGAGTTTGAGGTTGCTGTGAGCCACAGTGATACCACTGCACTCTACCTGGGGTGACAGAGCAAGACTCTGTCTCAAGAAAAAGAAAAGAAAAGAAAAGAAAAAAAAGAAAAGAAGAGAAGAGAAGAGAAGAGAAGAGAAGAGAAGAGAAGAGAAGAGAAGAGAAGAGAAGAGAAGAGAAGAGAAAAG
>NW_012142745.1:2861235-2861906 GCF_000956105.1 Propithecus coquereli
GGTCTCAATCTTCCTTCAGCCCAGACAATCCCCTCCTTAGTCCGGGCTCTGTAGGTGTTCAAGAAGGATCTGCACAAACAATTTCTACACCCAGCCCAGAAGAAGACATGGCCCCAGAAAATAGTGGAAGAAATTTTGCTCAAACATAAAGTTCTAGAATTGAGTTTTATTGTACTAATTGGCCTGATTTAGTCCAATCTCTGTTAATTTATACCTTTCAAAGACATGATTGATATTGCAGTGAGAGAATGAGTAAGCCGATAATTTTAGAAATCTTTAAGTTTTATAGACTAAGAAAAATGTGAAAATTTCTAACACATGATTTTAGAAAACAATAAATTTGGCTGAAAGGCAATAATATTGACATTAAACATTGCTTCCAGATACCACTTATAGAGATTTATTTTCAGTTAAAGAAGTTTTATTTTGTTATTTAAAGGTAAAAATGAAAATTAAGGATAGAAAAAACTAGAATTGATTCCTACATTTTAATAGTTTCACTCACAACTCTCTGTACAGTTTACTATCTGCCCCAAAGATTGCCTGCTCTTGTGTAGACACAGAATGTTTATAGCTAAATATTTATTTTACTGCACACATAATTAGATTATCTCTAAGTATAGAGATGGATAATTATCATTTAGAAATACAACCCAGCAAAATATATAATA
>NW_012142745.1:2861956-2863063 GCF_000956105.1 Propithecus coquereli
ATTCATACATTTTCATCATGAATCAGTTTCTTGCCATCAATTTTTTTTACATTTTACTGTGTTGGCTTCATCTTCAAGTCTTACATAATAATTCTCAATAGCACCAGGCTCACATTCAATACATGCTTTAGACCCAGACAAACCTGAGCTTCTGTCCTGCACATGTATGCTTTTGTGGGTCCAAATATCACAAACACAAGTGGCTTAACTTTACTAAAGTCACAAGGGTGCTCCCATCCCTTGCAGTTCTGAACTGAACTTGGCACAGCGCGACTTATAACCTAAACATCTGCTCTAGCGACTAATTCTCTTCGGGCCCCAGGGAAATGCCTCTCTCTATCACCTCAAAACAATTTACATTGCTTCCAAAGGCTGCGAGGTATGTAGGTTGTCAGGCTTCTGGCACAGGAGGTGGGCACTGCTTTGGAGTATAGTGACCATTTGAGCAGCAGATGCACTTAGGTAAGAGAAAAGAAAAATTCATTAACTTGTCACATCATCTCAGAGAGCAGGAATGCAATAGCTTCTCCCATAATAATGTATTCTTTTCAGGTGGTGCTGAGTGTTCATTTCCATTCTTCTCATTTTCCAATCCACAATTCTGAAAGAATATATGAATTAACACAATACTTACAATAGTTGAACACGGTGGCTGAGGAATATTTCGCATTATTAAACAATTCAATATTTCTTAAATTTGTACATATTTAAGTTCAGATATAACATAAATGATGTATATAATACAAGTTCTATATGTGAGCCACTGGATGGGCATTGAATGCTATAATAGTAAATAATTTTATTTTTATGAAAGATTTAATAAGATTTAATTGTCCACAAATTAGTCTTTACATTTAATGCAATTCCAACTATAGTTATAGCATTTTGACAAAAGGATATAAAAGACTCCAGTGATTAAAGAGATATACCAAATTCATGGATGGAATGATTTAATAAGATTTAATTGTCCACAAATTAGTCTTTACATTTAATGCAATTCCAACTATAGTTATAGCATTTTGACAAATGTTTATGGAAGACTAAAGAGCCATAAAGAGCTAAGAAAACTTTGAAAAGAAGAAAAAAGATTAGAGATTCACTCTGCTA
>NW_012142745.1:2863878-2896719 GCF_000956105.1 Propithecus coquereli
AAATGACTCAAAATCAAGTAGAAACTTACTAATAATTATAATACCGTATTACATTTTATACATTTTCAAACTGCTCTGGTATCCATCATCTTATTTGATGACTAATTTGGACAACATGGTCAACCAAACTGACTTGTTTTTCTTTTCAATTAAAGGATAACGTTGCCCAAAGCAAGATGGTGGGGTGTTTCCTTAGTTTGTTCTACTATTCGGTAGTTTTTAGCTTTGTGAATGTTTATAAATGTTTTGATCGACATAATTGTAATCGAAATGGAATATATGTCAGGAGTTGAAAATATTTAGGCAAAATTTTATATTATTTATCTCAGATATAAATAACCAGTCATACCCTTCTTCAATTAAGAGACTATTGGTATGTAAACAGACAAACTAAGCTAGAAATAAAGAGAAATAATAATCAGTATTCTACTAAACAAAGTTTTCATAATCTTATGTTCCAAGGAGGAATCGTTTCCATTCCTCTCATGTGGAATTGATCAGAAATATATCAAAATTGAAACAAAATTGATCATTTTGTTTATGACATCAAAATGTTTGTTTTTGGTCTTTTTTGCTCGTGTCTGAAGTCCTTGAAAACTAACTACATGAAAGGTGCAAAGAGCTCTGAAAGGACACCTTACTAGAGGCTGTCAATATTGGATGCCACAGAGGATGTGGCATCACCAGGATGAATATCAGTCTTCAAGAGGGATAAAGAACCAGTTTGAGCTTTTCGGCTTCCAAACCTCCCAATGGGCATATTTACTGCCAATAACCAGAGGTGGCTATGGCTTTTCAACCTAACTGGGCTATATGCATAGCTTCTCCCAAGATTGAAATCTGCTTCTACATTTATAAAAGGTTGCTTCTTTACAAACATCATTGGATTCATTCATTCATTTATTAGTTCTCTCAAAAAATGTTTATTGAGCAGCATGTTCTTAAGCTAAAATTACCGTTCCTTAGCTAAGTTACACAGACTAAAGGTAGGTCAATAGTTAGCTGTTCTGTTACTTTATAAAGGCATCTTACTCACTCATATTATCCAAACCCTGGCCTTCAGAAGAAAGCAAGGACTCAGGCTGAAACCATTGGCATAGTGTTCCACTGAAGGTGAAATTTACTTGGTGGGTGTTTAGTCCCTACTGCCCTCACAGAGGCTCTTTCCAACTTACCTTCCACCTCTTTTTGGATCATCCTAAGAAGAAGATTCTGGGGATGGTTCCAAATCTCACACTGAGAATGTTACTATCAATCGTTTTGTCCTGCTATATAATTAGCCAACCATTAACGTGATTTATAGGTAAAAGGAGAAATTACAAACAAAAAAAAATTGGCCTTTGGTTTCAAGTGTCTTTTACTATATAAACTAATAATAGTAATTTTTAAAAACCCTATTTGGATATTTAATATACTAAAAACTCAGTTAAGATACAATTTTTAGCCAATTTATTTTTTTTCATTAATTTTCTTGGCCTGCTGTACTTCCTACTGGCCAAGGAAACAAGGTTCCTCCCATAGCCCTTAATTTCTTAACATAATTGCTATAAAGGTAAGTACCAGATGGATTGCCTTTGTGTACACATCACTCTGCTTGAGGCAGGTGGGGAAATTTGTCTCTGGACTCTGTAATGGAAAGTACTAAACTGGTTCATTATTAAGCCACAAAAGTATTTTTTAAAAAGATATGGGGATACAGCAAGTGTAAGCCTCAAAACCAGTGTTAATAAAGCAGGGGACCTCACACAGAGGTACTTCGTTTCTCAGAATATTCTCAGCTATTTTCTACACAGCCACTGCCAGCCTCCCACTCCTGTGTCTTGAGGAGCGTAGAGTTTTGAACATGTGTGGGCTCGAGGCCGGTCACAACAGGGACTGGCAGATACTGTCTGAGCAGCTGCCTAAGAGATGGGGCAGCGCCCAGTACATTGTTCTCAAGTCTGGACTCAACTGATTTCTGTCGTGGGGCGGAGTTACACTTCCAAACACTTCTGGCGTGTGTGAATATGACTCTCTTAGATCAAGAAAATTTGGAAGTGAAATTCCCCCATTAATTGATTCAACTGATCTCACAATATAAGAATGTGACTATGCTGAGTCAAAGTTCACCAGTTGCTGTCTACCTACTATATCAAAAAAGCCTCCAGCACTTTGTCTTACCCACAATAGCTGTTTAATACTCTCTTGTTGCCGTCATTATTGTTATTAGAGGAAGGAACAGACTGTGAGATGTCTTAACCAGTTCCAAGGAATTGGCTGAATACTGACTCACAAAAAGTCTATGGAATGAGCAAAAAAAGGGTAATTTATTTTGGCTAAAATAAAGTCCTATCTGTGTGGTAGTTCTAGGTTTATCTCGGTCTCAATCTTCCTTCAGCCCAGACAATCCCCTGTCACTTACCTCTGCCTCCATCCCATAACACATACACACGCACATCTGCACCCGCAGCACCACCACTACTGCCAAACAAACAACAACGAAACAACCTGCTTGGCTAAACTGTATCAGCCTATGTCTCAGTTATCATCCTCAACTGCCCTCGGGACGGAACGTGTCCCTCTACCCTCTCAGTCGCCCCCGGAACAGTCTTAGAAACATCTTATTCTCTAAGTGTTTCCTAGGGTGGCAGGACCCCACCCTTGCACCCTCATCAGGTTATTCCAGGGACCTCAAGCATGCAGAACTACACAGAACGAGCTTTGATCAATGCCCTCAATTTTAAACCAGACTTACACAGTTTTGTAAAAAACAAAAAGCCCTTTCTTTGCTATCAGTTGAGGCATACTAGGAAATTGTTTTCTCAGGGATGTGAACCTCTGACTTATTTAGGCAAGAGATTAGTAAATAAAAGATGAAAGAAAAGTTTACAGGACCTCTTCAGACCGGGGGATGGCCCCAAAGCAGGAAGTCCCCTTTGAAGAGCCTGAAATCTTTGTGTGCTGCCTGTAGAAAAGGAGATGGGGGAAGGGGAGGGAAGGGAAGTTTCTGGCCTCGTCCTCAGAGCTGAAGTCCAGCATTTGCTCTGACTTTGCTCTGATGGTTTGGGTTCACGTATGCCCCCAATTTATCCCAGCTTCCATCAGCTGCAGATCAATTTCTAAATTGTTCTGGGAAAGCCACATAATGAAAACTTGTCAGTGAAGAAAAATGACTAGCGTCAGTTCTAACCCTGACTCGTGAGCAGTTGCTAGTAGGAGTGTAATGTTCCTAGGGTCTCCTTTAGTGGAATATTATATACACCACCTTCCTAATGCACATGGTGGTATGAATTAGCTTTTTGAAACTGCAGGAGAGACTATAATTTAGGAACTCAGGGCCATAACCACAGCAAAGAAAAGGATTAGAGTTAAAAATAGAATGGTCCAAAAATACCCTTGGAAGCATTTGTACCTAGTATCAAGGTTTTGCCAAAAGAAAGAGCAGCCAGTATACTCTCAACACCTCCTTAGAGAACATTAAAATCAGAAGTGTATTTTTAGATTTGTCGATAGGATACATAAAACCCAACATTCTATGGCTATAATTAAATCACTTTAAAACCCCAATCTAAAACACAATAACACTTTTGTCAAATCATTTCGTCCTGTGGAAAGGATAGGAACACTTTAAGGGTGGCTATTTGGAAATTCTGTGTTTCAGCTAGTTGGTGAGTTGTGCCACTAGATATAGGTAAATCTTCTAAAAGTGCAATCCCATTGTATGCAAATGAAGATATTTCTAACTCCACCTAAACAGGTGACTAGAAAATAAATATTGGATGAGTTTATTGTAAATTGGGCGGGGAGGTGTTTCATGTCTCTGGTCTCATTGTTACTAAAACACATTATGAAAAGCGAAGCAGTTGTTTGCAAGTTGCCCTGATGGCAGGGTCAGAGGGCGGGGCTGGAAGATTCAAGGAGCCTTCTTGCATGCAAAGAAGCTATATATCTAGTGTTGTTTACTGGGGAAGAATAAATACAAAAAATCTACAAATTCGATGTTAAGCTGAGTGTAATAAATACGATATTCTCTTGGTAATGGCAGAGAGAGCCTCTGGTTCTCTAATTTTCTTTGACCTGGTTGTTACTACTGATTACGTCATAATAATATTCATTGGAACTCAATGTTTAGGGAGTTAACCCTGGCTATTAATTGCAGTAGCCTTCTAACTGGCTTCCCACTAGTCTTACCACATGGAATAAATGAGGTCACACCTTTCTACTGCTCCACACCACCCGGCCTTCTTACCTTGTCCCCGCTGAGCCTGATCCGGCCCCTGCAACCTCTGCAGGATCCTCTTTCATTCCCTTTCTCCTCAGCCCCCCAGCACCAGGCATCCTGGCCCTTGTGATGTCCCTAAGAAATGTCAGGCTATTTTGCACTTGCTTTTCCCTCTTCCTGAAGTGCTCTTCCTCAAGAGCACATGGCTTTCTTGCTTCATCCAATTCTTGGCCCAATTGTTACTTTCTTGGGGAGGCCTTACTTGTCTTCTCATAGAAAGAGCCATTCTGCTACTCCTCCTCCCTCTCTAACACCTTATCTGCCTTTTTTTTTTTTTGTTTTACAGCACTTACCACTACCGGACATTAAATAATAGATGTCTGTGATCATTCAATATTATCTTTATCTCCACTAGAATGTCAAATTCTGGAAGGGAGGAATCTTCTCTTGTTTTTGTTCACTGCTGTATTCCCACCACCTAGAACAGTAAGGGGCAGTAAGGGATCCAAAGATGTTTGTTGAAATGGAGGAACATCCATGAAGAGTAGGAGAAAGAACCTGGAAAGAAATAGATACGAAACGAAATATTCGTAAGGATAATCCCTTGAAGTAGCGCTTCCCAGATTCATCAGATCATAAAAAGCATTTCATTTGCTTAAACAAACAAACAGACAGAACTCAGAAACAACACAGACTCTTGGGACCCATCTCAGACTTAGTGACTGAGGAACTTCGGAGAAAGGACCCTGTATTAGTCTGCTCCGGCTGCCAGGACAAAATACCACAGACTGTGAGGCTTAAACAACAGAAATTTATTTTTTCATAGTTCTGGAGGCTGGAAGTCCCAGATCAAGGATTTGGGATTTGTGAGGGCTCTTTTCCTGGCTTTCAGACAACCACTTCTCTTGACTGTGTGTTCACATGGTCTCTCGTCTGTAACTGTGGAGAGATTCAGAGAGAGAGAGAGAGAGAGAGAGAGAGAGAGAGAGAGAGAGAAAGAGGGAGGGAGGGAGAGAAATCTGGTGCCTCTTATAAGGACAACTGTCCTACAGGATTAGGGTCCCACCCTTAACGCTTTCATTAAATCTTAGTTACCTTCCTAAAAGCACTGTCTCCAGATACGCATTGTGGGTCATGACTTCAACAAATGCACATTAGGTGGACACAATTCAGTCCGTAACACCCCCAGAAACTATATTCATAACAGTACCCAAAGCTCCTAGGTAATTCTTATGGCCAGGAAAGTCTTTGAAGCAGTACTTAAGACTCAAAACAATTCCCACGGCTATATGGGAAGAAGAGGCTGTGGTTCTCTGTGGTCGAATCACTCTGATAATATGAGGAGAAAAATCCTTAGAAAACGATTTTGACATTAAGCTAAAGTTTTGAGTGTGTTGAAAGAAGAATTTTCATAAAGATATGGAGGAAAGTGACCAAAGTCTAACTAAGCAATTTTTTTTTATTTAAAAGTTCTTGTAGAAAGTCAAAATTGTTCTTCAGTCTTACTGAGATTTACCTAAATAGTCTGTTTATTGAACAGTCTAAGCAGGGATACTAGGGTGAAAGGCAGGGAAAAGGCAGGGGAGGATTAAAAGGACAAAGCCATTCTTCATTAAGTGGAAGTTGCGTTATTCCTGGGGCTATCAACACCCCTCTGTGCGACAGCAGCCCCAGTACTATCTTAGGTGAACACTAGAGAACTGTGTGGGAGGCACCTGGGGCACATCTCTCTATATCGCAGTTCTCCAGTGGGGAGATGTTCTCTATTTTGACCTGTTTTGAAATCCCCTTAGCATCCCTCCTGTAGACACACGCCGTGCATCTTGTTATTAGGGTTCCATGGACCATGTTTCACAGTCTCTTAATGACCGACAGAAACTGCAGGCAAAACAGGGCAAATTGTTTGAGTTCAGAGTATTCCACTGCTGACTTTTTGTTCTCCTTTTCCACTTGCTCAAATAGACAATGAGTTAAATCAGCAAATCTGCTGCCCAACCTGAGGTCTCACCAGGAAATGAGATGCCAGCCTCCCTCAACTGCAGATAGACCTCATCTCCATAAGTGGTCTTCAGGAAGACTTCCTCTCTTCTTCCCATCTGGGCGAAATCCTTAGAACTCCACTCCTAGGCCAACCTCACATTCAACTGTCTTAGAGTTCCCGCTTTCCCCGCACCATGTGATTCTGGGGAGGTTGGGAGGGAGGAGGATGCAACAGACTGACCGTCGGCATCTTCATAGGTCTGGGATAGGCTCAGGAGGTACTGGAAGCATTATTTTTATCTGAATCCTTTAGCTGCAATTCTGAAGCAATGGGAAAAATTCCATTCATACCCACTTTCAAAAACTTTAACAAGATTTGCATCTTTCATACATGATTACAAGTTTCTGTCAAAGCTGACTCTCTATATAATGTATTCTATGTCACCAAGGCGCTTCTGGAAGCTTCTCATGAACTACCTAATGACGGGCTCTGTTTTTTTCTTTACATAGTAAATAAACCCTTTCATAAACTAAATTTTAAAATTCATTATTACCTCCTTCAGCTATTTTTAGATATTTTTCCAATTACTCCCTAGCCATGAGATGTTAAAACTACAGACACACTGTGTAACTCTTCACGTAATATCTGATATTTTTCCCACCCCCTCCCAAGGACTGATTTTTATCCCCTCAGGGACAATATTGCCCCATTGAGAATGCGGAGGTAAAGTAATAGCATTGAAGCAGCAGATTTCTGCGTACTCGTAAGCATAATATTGTTTTATAAAGCTCAATTACCATATATATTGTCCAAGATGGTTGGTATAATGATTGAAATGAATACTCTGGGTCCATTCTGAAGCAATCCCTTGAATTGCACAGCAGGGTTCTTAGTTTGGGGAAAACATGATCAGCAAACTAGGTCCCTAAACACAGCCCTCCATCACCCGACAGCTGTTTAGTCATTCTTCTTCCTCAACTTCCATTTTCAGCAAAAAATTTCCAATGATTTTAGGACTTTACTTTCAGCAGATGGCCTCTTAATAGACACTGGACTTCATTCAGATTTAACCTTCGAGGACAACGCCAGCTCTCTGTTTCTTTCGACATGTAAGTGCTGCCCTTTGTCAAAATCTAGTTTGCCACTTGAGTGTGTTATGTCAGAGGGGGACATAATTGTGATTTTCTGCTTTCACCTTAACTGTAAAGGCGAACTTCAAATTTCAATTAGAAGTAATAGTCTATAAACCTCCACATAAAAATGTACAATTTTCATTCCCAATACATAGTCTTATTTTTTCTCATTAGAGAGCCGTATTGAACAATGAGACTTTGCTTGCCCACGTTAATGAAAGCACAATGCCTAAAGAAAAGCCGTAAAATGGGAGCCCAAAACAAAGGCTTGAAAACTTTATGTAAAGATTTTGGTTTTTATAGTAATTCCCCTGAAATAATGCTATACACAGTACCTTTTAAATCTCTTCCATCACTATGGAGAGGAAAATTGGAAAATAGTAGACCATTCCTTTATTCACACATTCGCTTTACGTCTCCTCACCCCACCACCAGCCAAACCAATCAGCTAAGAATTCAATTGTAACAATAATTACAAAATTAGGAATTAGAATTTGGACTTGTATGGAGTAGTTATATTTTCTATAAAAAGAATTCCACTGGAATGAAATACAAAAAGCTGAATAAAAGATAATAATAGAAAATTAAGACTGAGGAAGAAAATGCCAAGAAGTAATCTCATTTTTAGACTGTATTGCATTCAGCTACAAATAATGGTGAACTTGAATAGCTGAAGAAAAGGAAAATCCCAGAGATGGGGCATGATATGCTAAATGACTTAATAATGGTGTCATGAACTCAGGTTCCTTTTATCTCTCTGCTCTGCCACTTAGCCACATGAGCTAATTCCCTCATGGTGATAAGATAGCTGCAGTGGTTCCTGACATCCCATCTAGGTCTGAGAAGGACAAAGTGAGATTCTTCCTTGTATTTCTTCTTATTAGTTAGGAAAACTTCTCCTAGAAGGTACCAGCAGACTTCCTTTCATGCCTTTCTGTCTAGATGGGTGTCACATGTCCATGCCTGAAACAGTGATTAGTGAAAGGGTATAGCGCCACCATGAATAGATTAGAAAAATTCCCTGCAGGGGCTGCAGGTGGGACTAACTTCCTAATGAAACAAAAGGTCCAGGCAGAGGAGGATGAAAACCTAAATAACTTTAGAGCACTCCTAGCAAGAAAGAGTTACTGGGGTGAGGTTAGCAATTGGAGTGGCAGTCACTGAAGTTTATTCCATATTTCTAATTATATTTAACTGAAATAGGTCTCATTTCCCTTTTGAAAGATTTTGAGCTTCAAAATGTTTAATTCCCTGGAGCTATTTTATCTGTTTTATTGAACATTATAAAAATATAGACCCAATTTGCTAACTAGTGAAGTTCAATGTCCATTGTCAGTATCTTGGTGAATATTAAGAAGAGTTTCAATTTAGACCTTCAAACTAAATCCTGGTTTTGTTCCAGACTTCAAGCAAACTTCCTTGATCTCTCCAGAATTTTTCACTGCTGATCTCTTCCCTGGACCATTCCCTTCAATCTTTTTGAAATTTTCTTTTCTCTTAATTTTCCTAACCATTCTCTTCCTTTCCACGTTTTTGTTTGTTTGTTTCTTTGGTTCCACATCACCAATCTATGATGCTTTCCTCCCTAAGACCAAGCCCTTTGATAAGGTTACTCTGTCTCTATTTTTGCTTCTTTGTAAATTTCATGTACTTTCAGGGCATAAATGACCTCCTCTCTGAAACATAGCTCAGAAATCACTAGTCTGATATTTTATATTTCTTTAGACAAATTCTCTCAAATTCAACTTGGCCAAAAGTTATCACCAAATTTTTCTCCCCAAACTGACTGGTTCTCTGAACTTAATAGCGTTATCATTTTGGTAGTCCTCAGACTCAAACTTTGTGTCATGACTGACTAATTTTTATATTAGCTTCTGTATTATCAAGCAAATCCTTCTGTTTTATTTATTTTTTTCCTATTGAGCTATCTCTGACATTGGCTTCTTAAATGAGATAGTACATGTAAAATACTTTACAACAATGCCTGCCACAAAGTAATGAATCAGTATGTGTTTGTTGCTATTGTTGCTATTATAATAGTATAAAATATCACTGTTGAGTTACAGAAAAATCCTCCTAAGAAGTCCTACTCTATTTACTTTCTCTCCAAATGCATGCTTCCCATCCCCTTACAATAACATTTACACCATGTTATTCCCCTAATTAAGATTTTCTGGTTCTCTAATAGCTATCTAGCACTACCATCTCATTCCAGTATATCAACAAGGCTATTCACAATCTTATATTCCAAGATTATCCCGTTGACTCCTCAGTAAACTTCTTCCATATTCATTCAACTTTTCATTTCTTCTTTCCTTCTTGCTTATCTTGCCTCCCTAACTCTACTTTTGGGGGTTAGTGTAACCTCCAGTGTGTTGATGTGAAAACAAAGCTCCATAGACTGGCCCAAAGCCAATTGAACACTGAGGGAGAGACAGAGCCTTAATTCAAACTCAGATGTCGTGTCTCCCCATTCAAAACTCTTTCACATTCGCCAAATCTATTGCAGCATGATATTGCTGCTGATATTAAATTCATGCTCAACTAACCCTCCTATTCATTTTTTATATAAATTCCTGAAACTTTTGACCCAAAGTAAGAAAATTTTGATGAAGCCTTCATAATATATTTTTTAAATTGTTGGCAGCTCAGTGTTCTTTCTGGTCAACCAAGATCGCATCCTTAATTTCTACAGTTCTTTGAACCAAAATGCCATGATAGCAACAGAGTTCTAGGCACGGAGTAGGACTCATGAACCACCTGCCGACCTAATGCCTACCAGAGCACAGGTTAAAGTGTCCACATTGGTAAGCCACAAATGACACAATTTTGTCCCACTTAGGTTTAAACCAAATCAGCGAATCCAGCCTCATATAATTTAGAGCACTCTTTTTGACCCCGGGTTTCAAACTGCATTTAATGTGGCACGTAATGATATAGGTAGTCCCAAAGGCATTTTTATAATGACTCACTTTTATAAACTAGGGGAGAGGGAAAACATTAATAGTCAAAGGCTTAATCTGCAAGCTTGAACGTGCTTATCAATAGCTTTGTGTTCATAATAGATGCTTCTGCAGCTTTGGCCTCTGGTTTTCCATAAATGATGCAAAGATAAATATTAACAATTAGGTCCCTGTTATCTGAATCCATATTTCTTATTAATGTTCGCATTTACATTGTAATCTCCCCATATGAAAAAGGAGGGAAGATGTCTTTTTAACTCTCAGAGAGGAAAAGAATGAGGGAAGAAATGAGGTAAGAGAACTGGCCAGAAGAACATGCGGGATCTTTATTTTTAAGAGTTTTATGTTGTGGAGCATCTGGATGAATTCAGACCCTATACGTGAGCTTGTATTAGATTGTGATACCTCCTAACAAGAAACAGGAAATATAAGATAACCAGAGTGTAGTCAATATACAATAAGTCATATGCAAGAAAGAATAGAAGGGCAAGGAGATATAAATGAAACAACCTCTTTATGTTTAGTTCTTCTTGGCAATGTCTCCACCAGAGAATTATTTCTCAGTGGTCTCTCATAGTTGTGCATAAATGCTAGCATTGACTACGTGATTGGCAATAAAAATCAGAGCGGCTTCGGTGGTTCAGCAAGGAGTGAACAGGCATTGTGTCAAAGCTATGTTCAGCAGTATAGATACAATTGCCCCAGAATCATGCCAAATGCAAGCTTGGTTTGCAGAAGAAAAATTAGTTTCTCTTAAACCAAGAAGAGAATATAAATTAGCCATTAGCCCACATCTTCTGCTGATTGCATTGTACTGTTCTGCTGATGTTCTCAGTGGCATGTAGACAAGATTTCAGTATCCTTGTTTAAGTCCTCCTACATTTATCTGGCTTCATTCTTCTTTCATTTGTTTAGGAATATTTGGCTATTAATGAAAACAAAACAGTCTCTTGAGATAAAAATTGTTTTCAGTCTCTAAGCTGACTCTGAATTTCTGTGGCTCCATCTTCTGTTATTCATATTTCTGACCTGTTTTGTTTAAGTGCGTCATTGCCCCAGGAGAATTATTCTCTCTTAGTATGACGTGAGATCCAATTATCCAATGAGTCAGTATCATGCAGGAGATAACATATATGTTTCCCTCTTGGATGTTGATTTAGAAAGAAAGAGTTGGTTTTCTCTCTTAAGGAGACCAATAGGATTCCCTTCTAAAAGCAATCATTTATAACATGATTAATTTCTCATTCAAACCTTCCCCAAATGCGTCATTTGTCCACTTAGTACAGAGGAGTTATTGAACGTCGATTATTGATATAATTAAGAATATTACAGTTTCCTCAAATTCAATTATGAACTCCAAATGATAATGATAAACTACTAAAATCAGTTCTGTTTTCTTTCACAGTCTGTTATACCTAAATATAGAGGATTAAAACTTTAGAATAAGTTTAACAGAAAAGATCTATTTTAGTCATGCTATTAGATTTTACCATTTTTATTTTCCACCCCTGGGAAAATAGCATCATTCAGATCATTTACTTAGAAATGAATATTTAATTTCTCACCAGCTTAAAACTGTGTTTCCCATTGCCTTATTTACTTTGATCTATGACCTTCTTCTTTTTTATTGTGATGTCTAACATGTCTTACTAATTTCCATCCTAAGAGCATCTCTTCTAAATCAAAAGTGACTTGATTGATTTGAGAAGTTTAGGATGCCTGCGTGTGAGAGATGTGACCAAAAGTAAGTGAGGGTTGGAAATTGAAAGAGAGAAAAAAGGTGGTCATTCGCGTGACAAATGTCCTTGCGAGCAGCAGTTACTTAAACCCATCTCCCTTAGGATAATTTGCTCTGTACCAATCTCTGAATCTGGAGAGGAGCTACTGAAAATCTCTGTCCCTCTGCAGTTCAGGATCTTGATTAATGGAAAGTATTCATTTATGATTTGCTCGTGCAATCTGTTCATTGCATAGCTCTGGCCTGATGATTACTCAGTTCACCATCATACAATTTGGTACAATTCACTTCAAAGTCTGGCCAATGTCACGCCTCTGGAATGCCCCACTCAGATCTGTCCATTGGCACCATTTTTGCAGAGACAAAGCTCATGCAATATGTAGTTTAGGCTTTTGCATTGACAAAGGAGGGCAGTAACATACTTCAGTAAAGAGAGCCGGTGACTAGAAAGAAGCATGGTCACATTGAGAGAGAGGAGTTCCTTAGCTGTTCTACCAAATTAAATAAAGCATCCAGCAGCCAAGTTGCAATTACAAATGCTTACATAAGTTAGAGATCACCCACCAACTGAATAGGCACATTAAATACAAAGATGGATGGAAACAGACCCTGAGTTTGAGGAGCAACTATTGTGAGATAGATTGTGAAAGGTGCATGGCCCACGGTAATTACTCAGTAAATGTCTGAATTAAAATTAAGTGCACGATTGTCCTCAATGAAGGAAGTGATTGGTTCACCCTAGGTTTATCAAGGTAAACTTCACAGAGGAAAGAAAAAAGTCAGTGTCAAAAAACTAACTAGATGCAGAATTAGCCTATTGTTAATTATACGGTAGTGATTTAATTCACTTCAAGAATTATTCCTCAGCTCCTCTACTGCTTGAGTGGTTTGCAGTTGCTAATATTATGGCCTGACTCAGGTGGTCTGTGTTTATGCATAAAGCTTGTGTTAAGGTCTGCTATTCGGTGATAAATTTAAGTGGGTTCCTCTCTTCCTGAGTGTGCTGCAGAGAATTTACCATGCTTGGGCATTAGGAACAGAAAAAAATTTCTGCCTTCTATTTATGAGATCAAGTGAGGAATAGATTTAAGGTTAATCCAAATAAAGCTTGGCCTTCCACCTGTTGCTCTCTAAACATCAAGCTATCAAGATCATGGATTGGACCAGCAGGACTGATGTTTTGATGAGCTTTGATTATTGGGTCTCTAAAATTCATGTCACTTAGGGTACACTATTTAAAATTGTCCTAATATTTTATTTATTGTTGATTGCTCTATGTAAATATCTTCATATATTAATATATTTACATATATTTTTAACAACACAAATAAATTTGTGTTAAATTTATTGGATTGGTGTGCCTACTGTGGTTTTTTTAAAAATAGATTACCTTATTTTTAACTCTATGAGATCCATACCTATATGAGATGGGTATTTATATTCTCATATTACAAATGAGAAAACTGCTCATTCTTAGTTTTTCCTTATAGATTCTGAAGAACACAATGTCATATTCATACTTATGAACATGAGTTTCTGACAACATGTTGAAGCCATATGTCTCCAAGATGGTTTTTGCATTTAACCACCCTAGCCAGCAGTACAAGATTTTTCCCCCCATTAGCGTTGGTGCTCAGTGGGCCAAGAAATCAATGAATGCAGTACAGGATTTTTTTTCCCCATTAGTACTGGTGCTCAGTGGGGCAAGAACTCAATGAATGTACATTGAATGAATTAATGGATGATTATATTTTCTTAAACAGAAGCACATAAAAAAAAATGCCCCTTAAATCCTACAATTAGAGCCAATAAAACAAACTGGGAAATCTATGCCAGGTTCAAGTTTCCTTTGCTTCTCCAATATAACCTCCAGGTAGCAAAATCCTTCTCTATGACTCAAATGGACTAGAGATTTATGGCAGAAACTTCTACAGAAACCATCTTTTCCTAGAGGCACCTCAAGACATGGGGCCTCTTACAATATGTTTTCCTTTAAAATGCAAATAAGAACACAGGCAAACAAGCCTTAAAGCATGAGTGTATACCTCTTTTTACAGGAAACACACATTTTCAGAGCCCTTTAAAACACATTGACACTTCCTTTTAAAAGTTTTTGAGTAAATTAATTTTCATCAACAATTTTAAAATTATAAGGCCAAATAAGTGGACTGCTAAAAAGTGAACTGAGAGAAATTCTGTGTTGCGTATTTTTTTTTTGTAGCTTGCGTTCTACTTTCAAATGCTTAAGATACGATGTTTTCATGTGACCTCATTCCTTCTTTCCAAGGAATGAACAATTTGCATGACCAAGGAAGCCACAAAATGCAGGTATCTAGTTTTTGAACAGACATATTGACCTTAAGAACAATATTTTAGAAAGATACATAGTTGCTTCTTAGAATCATTTGGCAACTTTATGCTAACATTTTAGCCCATTTCAATGAAAAAAGGCCATGCAGCAATATAAAAACAACAATGCCATTAAAGATAAGTAGTCCTGAGTCTCAATATTCCTACAATAAAAATATTGGCCTTTTGCCTCTGTTATAGCAAATGTATTAAATATTCATGTTGATGTTTATTTTCTAAATGTAAAATGGAATTAGGATAACAAATAAAGTCTACCATCTGGTGATAATATTGGTTATACATATATATATGTATAGTTGTTTTGTGGGTTTTTATATGTTTGTTTCAAGGTAACTTACTGAATAATGCATAAATATGTTTAAAAATGCATTTCAATAGTTGAGGTTATAGTTGGTTGTCAGGTTCTCATCTTGAACTAAAAACTAGAGATTTTCTTTTTGTATAGAATGAAACTATGGAGAAGGTAGCCATTAAAAATCTAATAGGTTTTGAGTCAAAATATTTTTTCATGTAGATGCTATATAAGTGAGTTCATTTTCTAAGAGGAAATTGCAGTAATATTCTTTATAAAGGTTAGGTTTCTTGCAGGATCTTCTTAGCAAAGCTTTTTATGTGATTATAAGTAATCAAAAAATAATCTAAAGATCTAAGAAAGAGGCTGTATTTTCAAAATCTAAAATTTCTAAATGATATAAAGCTATGGAAGGCAACATATCTATTTGTTATAGTTGTACCTTTTGGAAGGCATAATATTTATTACTCTATTCATCATAAACTAATGGTACATGTGTTTGTTACTTCACTTTTGAAGCTAAGTAGATATTAAGTTTAGCTTCTTTCCATAGGGCTTTCTAAGTAGTAACTCTCCATGAAGGTGTTACATTCTGGGTTCTGATGTTCTGTTCTGAGTGCTCGGAAACTGGTTTGTACAAGCCTATCTTGTGATTTCTCATGTTTTGTGGTAAACTACCTTTCATTAAGCAAACTCATTGATGATTGATGATATAAAATTTCCATTTATTAATTTTAAACAAGAAACGTAACCACAAACTAGACTCAGGACCAGCTACATAATTGATGGAGCCCAGTACACAATGAAAATGTACAGCCCCTTTATAAAATGACTAAGAATTTCAAGGTAGCCACAGCAGAGCATTCAACGAAGCACAAGGCTCTTCTAAGAGTAGGGGTGTTGTACGGACAGGTCACATGTTCATGAAGGTGGCCCTGATTAAACTCATACCTCTGTCAAAGACTGCTTGCAAGCATAGAAATAGAGTAGAGGGATTTGGATGTCTACCTGCATTCTTGAGAGCACTTATTGAAATACTCTTTCCAGTGTTAGAGTGTGTGGAAACACATTAGCACTTCCTACTGTTGGCTCATTTTATTTAGCTCACTGCCCTTCTGTTGTAGCAAGGCAGTAGCTCTCTCCATCATGTTACAATCCAGTTAAGCTGTTAACAGCTTTTTGCAAAACATCCCGTCTTCTTAATTGGATTCAGGAGATGACCTAGTCTCATCGGCTGCACTTTGAAAACATGCCTAAGTGTACATTATATTTTATACATAATGGGCTGGCTTTTAGTCATTTCCATTTCAGAGGATTGCCTTTCTCAGTCCTATCCCTGGATGGTGAAGAAACTCATAACAATCCTCTCTGCACTGACTAGGCTTTATGCATTCATTTAACACATCGTAATCGAGTACCTACAATGTATGCACTGGGTGCTATAGTATTTAACATTATATCACACAGTTTTTCACTGAGAATCATCAACATACATAGTTATCTGTTGTGTTGGGCATATATATTCATCAGGACACTTTTGTTACATTAACAAAATCTAACTCAAATTATCTTAAAAATATGTAGATGATAGATAGATGGTTTCAAGCGTGGCTGGCTTCAGCAGTACAAAACACACCATTAGAACCGCCTGCCACCTCTGTCTCCTCCTTCTTCTCCTCTTCCTCTCTCATCCTATTCAACTTTTTATGAACTGGCTTTATTGTCAAAGCAGACTCTCCCCATGTAGTGGCAAAACTAGTCTCAAATACCTCCATGCTTACAGGTCAGAAAGAAAATATTCCTTTTTTTGAGCATCCAAAATGATATTAAAAAAAAAAAAGCGGTGGTGATCTAGCACCTCTTATATTATCCTGGATAGAGCTGGAGCCCATTCTACTAAGTGAAGTATCACAAGAATGGAAATACAAACACCACAGGTACTCACCATCAAATTGGTATCAACTGACTTAACTGACCAACACTTAAATGCACACATAGTAGTAACATTCATTGGTCATCGGGCAGGTGGGAGAGGGCAGGAGGGGATGGGTATATTTATACCTAATGGGTGCGGTGCACACCATATGGAGTGTGGACATACTTGAAGCTCTGACTCGGGTGGGGCAAAGACAGTATATGTAACCTAAACATTTGTACCCCTGTAATATGCTGAAATAAATAAAAAAAAAAAGATGCTGATTGTCCTTACTCGGGGTGCCTGCCTACCCAGAACCAATAACTGCATCCTGGAACCTGAGATGCTATTATTAGCCACCTGTGGGACCATGATTGACAGCTCCACTGACAAGTGGAGGGGAAGTTTACAAATGGAAAAAAGAGGGGTTTTGTTACCAATAAAGGAAGACAGGATTCAGGGCAGGTAAAAATAATAGGTGTCTCCTCCAGCTTGACTACAATAGTATGCTACAGTTGAGTGTAAAAAGAGCTTAAGATCTGAACTCTAGAGAAAGATGCATGCTACTGAGGCATGTTATGTGTGTTTGTGGTCAAACCACTGTGGTAGAAGAGCTAATCATTTTGATTCTCAAGGAAAAATATGAAGCAAAATAAACCCGCTTGTTCCATGATTCTCAGAGAAAACACTAAAAGGTTTACAATTCAGGATAATCAAGGTATCAATTTTGTCCAATTTCACTTTATACATAGAGAGACAATGTCTACTCTTTTGAACTTGGTCAAATGTTAGAATTTAGAGTTTTCAGTTTATAAAATGGGATGTATCCTTCTATTGCTCAGCCTTTCATCCAAGACAGGAGGCCTGTGGAAGCCAGCACGCCCAGGGTTGAAGGTAGGACTTGAGTTTTCATACTGCTGAAAGTTGCATTCATTCTTTCGTGCCTCTCAGGTGCTTCCTAAATTCCAAAGAGACCATGCTTTGTCCACTTCTCCCTACCTGCTATGAGGAATACCCAGAGGCAATTGAATAGTTCATACCAATCTTATCTAACATCGTGCAGAGTAGGTATTTCCAAGTACTTTTAAACTCTTTCCTTGAACTTTATCATAAATTTTGAAGAAAGGTAATAAATAGTATTATAATGCTATGGGACTTGGCTAGAGATAAACAGCTGTGGTAGATGAACTTGTGCATAGGTACTACGATAATTGATCCGGTCATGATTCCATTTCTGCCTCCCTTCATGTAAGACAGGGTGGAGCAACCACATGAAAATCTGCTGCAGTCCACAAAGAGAAAAGAGGAGCTCATTTCTTTCAACTACCACCCCTCCCAGTCTCACTCACACTCCAGGAGTCTGACAGTGCACTTCAACTCATATGACCACACATTGGGAAAATGTCCCTCTTTATCTGTGGGGTGATGGGACCCTCAAGCTTGTCTCCAAAATTCCTCAATTGCATCAGGGGACACTTCTGGGAGCCATGGTGACAGCTGATGCTTATCCTACCCAAGCAGAGAAAGGAGACACTCTCCCTTCTGCTGCTTTGTAGGGATGATTGAACAGGTTTATGAGACAGCAGGTCCCATCTCGTGTTTATAATTTTAAGGAGACATTGCATCACTGAAACCCTGAGATCAGTGAGTCATTGGGAAACATCAGTAAAACAACTACAACAATACCAACAACAACAAAATCGGCACCAAAAGGCCTGTCAATTTCAGCATTTTGCCAGTACTGCTATGGTCACTTTGGCATGGTCTAAATGTCATTGTCATCTTGCTGTGGAGTCTCAGACAAGCATATTTTTAGGGACCAGGGCCACTGTACCAAAGAGAGGGTGCTGGTATCGGGCTGATGACAGGGGCTGCTTGAAGGACCAGCAGGAAGCAGCAGGTCCTTACTGGACAACAAAGAAATTCTCAGAGCGTGGATTTGTCACAGACATGACATTAAAGAGAGAGAGATTTTATAAAATTTATGTCATTTTTTTTGAACTTCAGATGGAAGAGAGGGAAAAGAGGCAAGTTAAATAAATAATATGGACTCAAGTTCCAGGAACCAACTAAGGAAAACTAAAAATAGCAAGATCCCTAAATAGAGTGTAAGGACTGTCTGCAGCCGAGGATCCCCAAAACTAGACTTTCCAGGGAATCTACCGAGGCCCTAAGAAGCTGTTACTTTTCTCCCTTCATGGATCCTGACAGCACTTTAATAGCCCTGAATATCTCTAATGGCAGCAACCTTCCCAAAAGACCAGTCGGCAGGTACCTGTGGGGCAGTCTTCTTAAAATGATGTGGTTCTTGCCACGCTTGTCCCTCACAGCTCTGAGGCCAGCGGGGATGCCCTTCCCTCCCCCGCCACCCCCAAAGGAGTAAAAGCCGTGGTTCCGTTTCACGTTATTTTGGGCCTCAAGTTGCTGAAAGTTGGTCAAAACAGTCTACATTTATAAGATTTCATTTAAGTAATCTTGTTTGCATTAAATAATGACAACAGACATAGTCTATCTGATACAGGTTTCAGGTTTAATTTAATTTATTTTAAAAACCCAACTCTTTACTCCTTATTCTCACCAACACATGTGTTTTATAAATACTATCTTATTTTTCAGATTTGTCAAACCAAAAACGAGTTAGTCCAACCTTTCTACTCTGCAAGTTCAGACACCAGTCTCCATCAGTATTTCTTTTTCTCTCCTTCCTCATTTACTCAAAGCCACCCAAAGGCAAAATAGTGAAGTCTGTGGCATTTGCCTACATTGACCCTTTATCCCTCTTTCATCACTTTCCCTCTACTCTTTTTAAGAGTCCTTGCCTTCCCTTCCCTCAGGCATTCACTGTTGTTCAACTTTCTGGCTGTTAAGAAGCCTCTTCAGTGTGAGAGTCAGGTCATTAAACTACACCCAGGCTGGCTCCTCCCAGGCGCCCTGGAGAGCCGCAGCAGGTGGGATGGAAACTTCTCATGGCCAGTCGCAAGCTGTGAAACTCTGGGCAGATCAATCCCTCGAAACCTCACTTTTCCTTTCTGTAAAATGGAATAATACTTGCTTCAAAATTCTCCCACACATCTGCAGCCCTCCTCACAGCTGGGCCCCGCCCTACTCGCCCTCACCTCTCTGCCCCACCGGCTCTCTGCTGCTCTGTCTCTCCCTTACTCTTCATGGCGTCTCAGCTTCCATTTTACTTTAGGGAGAGCTTCCCCAACCAGCCTAAGAAGCTTCTCTCTTCCTACTCTAAAAACTTTCTGTGGTTAACAAACACAATTTGCAATTATCTTATGTTATTTTATTCATCTGTTTGATTTTAACTTTTTTTTTTCATGATATGCCCTCCCTCCTAGGCTATAACTCCCTGAGGGAGGGACTCTGTCTAGCTCCTTCCTATTCCCGCTCTAGACCCTACTACAACACAGAGTACTTGGTTCTAGAAAGTATTCAAGAAACATTTTGTTTGCCCTCCACTAGCATGCGTGAAGATAAACTAAGATCACCCAAATTAGAACAAGCACACGTTATTTGTTCCGATCCTGCTACATACAGCTAGAGAGTCGGCCATCATCTCTTGTGTTTGACAGAGACTCAAAGGCTGGTGAAGGAATGGAAATGTTTTATAGTGGAAAAAGGTGGAAGATATTTGTATGCTGTGACTGGAAGTTGTCAGCATGGGGAAGCTGGAGCTGGGCTATCTGGAAGAGGGACGTCTTATGTGATTGGCTTAGGGAGCACATTTGCCTTTCTGTGGTTGGTCCTGAGTTAGAATTGGGGACAAAAAGTATGGAGCTGGCAGTCATTGACCAAATCCTGATGTTCTGGGCTGATTGCTGCAGAGGCTGTAGATCAGAGATCTATTGTCACCTGTAGACTGGCCATCGCCCCTTTGTACATTCTGTCTCTCACATAATTCCTTCCCTTTTCTTCCTATACCCAGTTAGTAACCTACTCTCTCAAACAATGTACAAAGGGAATATATTAATTAGCTTAAAATAAGCTGTTAATGTAAGATACAATATCCAGGCATACTGGTTTAAAAGAGAAGAGAATTGCCAGTATTAGAGCTATTGGGGCTTTGAATAAAGGAATGGAAAAGAAATAATGAAGACCAGTGAGAAGAACAGTATTCGGGGGCAAAGCATTACATTGCTTATCCTTTTCAAAGTGCACGCAGAAACAGCCCTGCTTAGTCTTTCTCTTTGTGATGTACAAAGAATAATGGGTTAAAAATTTCAAAAGTATGAAGCTCACTTAAGGAAGACCAAAAAAGAGACTTTCGATGCTCATGCTTTGACCCCAGGACACACCATTCACATTCTCACCTCTGCGGTCCCTGTGTCTGGGACCTTTTGCCCCTTCTTGTCCCTAATCTCAGCTCTGCCCTTCTAGACACACTCCAGGAGTCATCCTTCTCCATGCAGTCTCTGCCAACAGCAGGCACCAGCTCCTCTGCTTATCCTAAGTCTCTTATCTGAGTCACCCAACACTTAATGACATTTTGCAGTGGGGTATTTCTTGTATTCATGTTCTTTCTCATCAAGAAAACTGGAAATTTCTGTGACTTTTGTGTATTCACCACAGCGATTATAATAGATACACACTCAATTGATTTGGTTGTATAAATGCTTTCTTTTTCCCTTAACAACAATAGGAAATCAATAGACATTAACATTTAAAAGAAATAAAATATAAGATTATTTTCCCCTGCATATGTGTGCTTAGCTCTGCATGGTATTTAACTACACGGGGTCTGGTTTAGGCTGTGTGGAAGAGAGTCACATTTTATTGCATCAAATATATATTCTTAGCCAAGTTTTAAAAATACTCCTAAACTCTGGCTACTTTTTTAATAAAATGAGGATAATAATATATGTTCTATACAAAGCATAGTACATATAAAGTATTTCAGGCCTAGTAAGAGATCAATAAATGTTAATTGTTATTATATTATTAAAAAATTAACTAAAATCATGTTAAAACTTATTAGAACTAGTCTACTATATATATATATTCTAAAAGTTGGCTTATTATGAAAGTGTTTTAATTTACACAAAAGTTGAATTGATTAAATACGTAGGGACCATATTAATAATATGATTACTTACTTCGGTTTGAGTGCTAAACCAGAACAAGAAGAGTCAAGATCTAGCACTAAAAATTTAAAACAATATATGTGTGTGTGTGTATATTTTATTAGTACACATAAAAAATACATGGGTGAGAGTGGAGAGGTATCCTTTTCTTTCATGAACCTCTCAGGCAATATACTGACCAACTGACCAAATGACAACTTAGTGTAAGAATAGGGGTCACTAGACCTGAACTTGGAGTGAGAATTTATGACTCAAGATCTACCACTTGCTAACCATGCAACTTTAGACAAACCCCATATCTTCATTAAATCTTTTACATCATTTGTAAAATGGAGATAATGACACTAAACTCAGGACTAGTAAAACACAAATGTGAAGGGATTCCTGTTTCTGGCTGTGAGAGATAGGCTCGTAGCAGAAAAACCTATCACCAAGAATAACTGGAAAAGTCAAATAGAATATATATAAATAAAATCTATGCGAAAGCATTGGAAAATTGCATAGGTAACCAAGATTTGAGAGCTAACATTCCAGGGGAAAAAATGAAGATCATTAAGATAAGCTCAACTTCTACATGCTGTTTTTCCTCTGAGGGCATTTGTTAATTTTTGGTATGAGTGAGAGTTTGAGAAGCCAGGCAGAAGACAGCTGCCAAAGGGCAGGGAAGCCAGCAGAGATTTGAAAGACAAAAACTGGAGTTTAGGCCAATGAGGAATCAAGGGCTTGAGGGACTAAGATCATGGAAAATAAAGAGGCATCGTGAAGTATGCCTGACATTCTTTGGAACTCCCCGCTAGGCATTTGCCAGTTCTTTATTGAGCAGTGTCAGGGGTTAAGAAGCTGAGTAAAAATTAGCTGAAAAAGAGAAGAGAGTTGTTGGCAGTCTCGCAACACTGGGTAAACAAAAATTGGAATTCAGGCCTGCCAAGGAAAAGAGGTCATAGTCAACACTCCAGTCTTTTAGTCTGGACCCTTGGCAAGCTTCACTCTAGGAACTGGAGGTAGAAAAGAAATGGACCAAGACTTAAAGAGGCTGCAGACTAGTGTTGGGTCTAATCAGTTCCTGACTGGGTTAAGGTGAACTCCTCCTACTAACAGAAGAATAGGGTGAATCCTCACTGTAGGAGAACAGCATCTAAACTCTATAACATTTACAGAGAATGACTGGCATTCAACCAAAATTACTATACATAAAAATAAACAGGAATTCAAAATCAAAAAACATCAGAGACAGTCACAAGTGAACTGGATACTAGAGTTTTCAGAGCTAAACCTTACATTGACTTAAATTAACAACTTCAAAAAAATGGCAAAATACAAATTTTAAGAAGTTAGTAATTTATTCCAATATTCAATCAAAAATGTACAGATCTACAAAGAGTTAAAGTAGCATGACTGAAATCAAAAGAAGAAGAGACAATGGAAACAGACACAGGTGATACATATCTTGGAGTTAGCAGATAAGACTTTAAATAATTATTAATATTTTCAAAAAACTGAGAAAAAGATGGACAAAATACATAAAAATAAGAATTTCAACAGGGCAGTTGCAAATAAAACTATTTGATCTTTTATGCGAGATTATCTTCTTTAGAATGGGTTCATGCTTTCCTCTACTAGGCAGAAAAAGTGGGGTCTTAATTACTTTTCACTAGCAATGCACCCAGTCGAGGCCTTTTTTGCAAAGCTGAGGTTCAATCTCCCTCTGGTTCTACCCTGTTCATGGAATGCAACACTGGGACAGGGACCCAGGGCATTTGTAAAGGCCCGGCGCCTGGGGGGTCCTGCACTCTAATTGTAGTCTATACAATAGTATGGGACTGAGGAACATTCTGCACTGCTTTTTAGATGTTTTCAACTTGTCTTTTTTAAAGTTTCTTACCCTACACAGCTCTAGAGTTTGACAAATGTGTTGAGGGAAATGCTGGCTATGTGTTGGAGGACCGTAAAGTCTGTACTTTTGTCTTTCCAGCTTTATAGAACTGCAAAAAGTCTCACTTGTTTGCCATTTCCCAGCCCTTTTCCCAGAACAGATCTTGGATTCTTGGCCTGTTGCCCACACCAAGAATCTGCAAATCCTTTTAGACAAAAAGGCAGCTACAAGTGATAAGCTCAGATTTCTTCACTTCTCCCCTCTCTGAAATCTTAGCCCTTCTAGTTCCTGTTGTTTCAGCAGCTCTCTGATGCCTTTAATCAATTTTTAAAATTTCATCTAGATTTAGAGTTGATCTCAACAGAAACATTTGTCTGTCTCAAGCCACTCTTTCCAGCTTGATTAGACTAATAATGTCAAGTGTTGGCAAGAATGTGGAGTAACTGTGACTTTCAAGCACCATGACTTAGTATAAATTGGTACAACCATTTTGGAAAACTGGCAATAATATGTGTATCTCGTGACATAGCATGTTTGCCCTCAGGACTATACTAGCACACAGAAATGCATTCATATGTTTCCCAAAGGACATGCACAAGAACCTCAAACTAGAAACAACCCAAATGTCCATCACAGCAGAATGGAAATATACACTGCATTATATTCATTCAGAAGGAGAGCAAACCACAACCACTGTGATGGTTAATTCTATGTGTCAACTTGACTGGGCCAAGGAGTGTCCATGCTAAACATCACTTCTGAGTGTGTCTGTGAGGGAGTTTCTCCATTAGATTTAAATTTGAATCAGTGGATTCAGTAAAGTAGATTTCCTCCCCAGTGTGAATGAGTGTCAAACAATTCACTGAGTGCCTGAATAGGACAAAAGGTGGAGGAAGGAGGAATTCAAGTCTTTTGCTTTCTGCCTGCCTACTTGAGCTGGAAAATTGGTCTTCTCCTGCCCTCAGACTGGACTGGATTTTCATCTTTCACCATTGGCTTTCCTGGGTCTCCAACTTGCAAGTAGCAGTTTAGGGGACTTCTCATCCTCCATAATTACATGAGCCAATTCTTCAAAATAAATCTCCTTATTTATATATATACACACACACATATACGTATACACATATATGCATATATATGTGTGTATACACATATATATACACATATGCGTGTATGTATACATGTATATATATATACATATATATATGTTCTGTGTCTTTGGAGAACCCTAATACAACCACATACAACACGATGAACCTCATGATGTTTAGCAAAAAAGCTAGACATAAAACAATACATGAAATTTGAAAAAGCATTGCAAACAGCAAAGTATCACATATGTAAGAAACTATCATTGCTGAAAATGCACTTAAAAATGTATAGAATATTGCTATACCCTGGAAATTTTATTTCATATAAATTTAGCTTCTAATAATTCTATGTAATTTCAGTGAAAATCCATAAACTGAAATAAAAGATAATGAAAGATAAAGACAAAAATATATTGGTTTTGAGATTAACTTAGTAGTATCAGGACATTCTGCTAACACCACAAGTTGCTTTTTTATTCCCCTAAACTATAAAAGCTGCCAATGTGTTCGACATTCCACAGTTTTTATCTCCACTACTCAAATGCATAGCTGTATATTTTTGCATTGCTTTGGCTTGATATACGTCTCTCAATTTTGTCAGTTATGTTTGTAAGTGTCAAATTCTAATTTGGACTACTATATCTTAAAGCTGATATTTGTGGAGTTTTAGGAATGTAATGGGTGCATCTCACCACTTATGTTAGTGTTTTGACAATAACAAGTACCTTTTCCAATGGCCAAATGTTCCTCTTCTCTCTGCGACTAGGCATCAGAATACTGAACGGTTTTGCCCTGAACCTTATTACTTTTCCAAAGGGAATATTTTGAGAAAGATCTGAGAAGACAGAAAGACCTTGACTAAAGTTAAACAATGTCACTGTTTACCCGTAGAAAGGGCTTAACATAAAGGACTACCAATACTTGAACAAGTCCCATAAATAAAATAAATTATATGTGAGGCTGGTTTTCCTCAAAAATACAAATTCTTCAGTTTAGAAATGTCAGCATGCTTGGCAAAAGCAACTTGTCTAAACCTCAGTTGGGAACTATCGCACATAAGAAGTTAAATATTTTTGTAGCCAGACATTGAACTTATTGCTTCGCACATCTGGAATATCACTTCTTAGACCTGCTGATTCTTTTTTTTAAGAAAAGGAATGTCTCCATATTGGATGATTTTTATTTCTATCCAGAACTTTTACAAATATCTCTTTATTTTTCTATAATTTAAAATTGACAGAAAAGTTGCAAGAATAGCACAAAGAATTTCTATATATCCACATTCATCAATTATTTATGATAAACTTCCTCCTTGTTTTATCATTTTCTCCCATGTACACACCCCCCCCACACACTTTTTTCCTAAAATAAATACATGCCTTTTATTTAAGGATAAGTTGAAGATATCATGCCCCTTTACCTCTAAATATTTTAGTGAGTGTTTCCTAAGAATAAGGCATTTATCCATTTACAATTATCAAAATCTGACATTGGCTCTGTACTACTATCTAATCCACCAACCATACTCAAATGTCATCAGTTTTTTCCAGGATCTAATCCAAGATCATGCATTCATTTATTTCTCATATCTCTTTAGTCTCCTTTGATCTAGCAGTCCACCAGCCATTTTTTGCCATTCTGGACATGGATATTTTTAAGGAGTTGAAATCAGTTAACTGGTAGAATATCCCATGATTTAGATCTGTCTAATGTTACTTCATCATTAATTTCAGGCTATGTATCAAAAATGTGGGAACATCACAGAAGTGATATTGTGTCCTCAGTGTATCACATCGAGAGGAACATACTGCTGGTTGCTGCTGATATTATACTAAGCTCAATCATTGGGTCGAGATACCTACCCATTATTTTCTCCAAATTTTGCCCACTAGTTTTACCATCTATTGGAGATTTTCTTACTTCATCATCTCTTATATATGGATGAGTTGGTATTCTGTAGGAAAGGGCTTTTGCTTCTCTCCCATTAATTTATTCATCTATTAATTTATTTAATTACCTTATATGAACTCATGAATTCCTATTTTAATCAATGGGTTATAATCCATCATTCTCAGTATTTATTTTTATATGCAAGTTGTCCAGCATTTGGCAGCATCTAGAAGCCTGATCCTGTGTGTGCCTCTGTGCATGCATATTGACCTGTGTCCATCATTCTTTGAGCACTTCCTTACTCCTGGTCAAAAATAGGTTCCAAGCTCATTTGCCCTAGTACTAAAATGAGTCTTTTCTTGAAGGACCCCCAGTTTCTTTTAGTGGAGAGTGGTATTTTCTCGTATGGCATTTCTTCTAGGCACTCTCAGCAGAGTTGAAATAACATACATATATGCCTTTATATTTTTAGGTCTATCTGCATTTATATCTACGTATACACAAAAAGCAGGAGCTTGTATTGTTACCTCCAATTTTAATCCAGCATCACAGGGTATGTCTCGTCTTCTATCCTTCCGTATTTGTAACTCTCCTACTCCATGTTGAATGTATTTGCTTTTTCTTTTCTCTTTTTCACTCTTCTTTCCTTCCCTCTCCCCTCCTTTTCTCCCTTGTTTCCAAATGTATTTTATCTTTTAAAATATATTAGCTATTGATATTGTTTGGATGTTTGTCCCCTCCAGATTTCATGTTGAAATTTGATCTCCCATGTTGGAAGTGAGGTCTGGTGGGAAGTGTTTGGGTCATGGGAGCGGATCCCTCACCAATGGCTTGGAGCCATGGTAATGAGTGAGCTCTTGCTCTATTAGTCCCAGTGACAGCTGATTGTTTAAAAGAGCTTGGCACCTCTCCTCTCTCTCTGTCTCTCCCCTTCTTGTGCCATGTGACACTCCTGCTCCCCCTTTGCCTTCTGCCTCGATTGGAATCTCCTTGGACTCCTCATCAGAAGCAGATGCTGGTGTGATGTGCTTATTCAGCCTGCAGAACCAAGAGTCAAATAAACCTTTTTTCTATAAATCCCCCAGCCACAGGTATTCTTTTACAGCAACATGAAAAGGACTAAGGCAGTTATATTATTAATATTTTTAAAGTCTCAAAATGTTAAATCAGTGTTAAAGGATGATCAACACAGTTGATGGTCTAAACATGTTTTTCAATAAAATAGGTGACTCCAATTTTAAACACTACATTGTGCCTATACATATAAGTTGACTTTACCCATTGTATTGTAGATTTCTTTAAAATTTGTACAAAGGGAAATTTAAATTTTTTTCTTGGAAAATCAGGGTTATATAGAGGTAAATAAAAGAAAAGTAAAACATGTATTTTATTTGGAACTTGTTTCCCTTAAGTGGTGCCAAAGATATTTTTCTGATTTTGTCAAAGTGTGATAGGGAAGGAACTTCATTCGTTAAAATCATCAATGACTATTTATTGAATGTCTGTGGCACAAAACCATCATCACTGTATCTTCACATCCAAAAGAGATGACAAGAATGACCAAGATTATTTTTCATGAGTGATACCCTTCTATTGACCTTTTGGGAAAATGGGCAAATAATGTGGCCTCAGTGTCTATTCTGAAACCTCTTCTTGAAAGTGTAATGCACATATAATGGACTATGAAAGCATCAAAATATTTGAAAGTGCCAAATAGAAAACATCTGTTGGTAAAAAAAAAATATGGTAGGTATATTTTTCCATAGTTGGGAGAAGAAAACTCTGTCTGATAGGAGATGAGGCAAGAAGTCACACAATAACCACTTAAACAAACCAAAAAACCTCTTAAGAAAAACAATAACTAAAAACATAGGGAAAACACTTTTTTGTGTGTGTGAGGCTCTACTTCTCAAGTAACACTTGACTTGAAAGTCATTCTTTATTCTTTCTTACCCATAGCCAGGTATAAGTACCACACATCCTTCTGAGCATGTAGGGATAAAAGATAACTTTCGGACTGAAAAGAAAGAAAAGAACAGGATGACTTTCCAGACGTACGCTTCAGAGCAGACTGGAGAAATGTCACAATGGATATTGGGTGTGAGGCCAGAATGTCATTGTAGCATTTGTAGTCAGCAAATTCAAAAAGCGTCCAAGTCCCAGTCTCTTGTGCCACTCAGATATGAGCAAAGGTGCTCAGAGGTTTAGGAAGCCTGTGGTCCAGGTTTGGCAGAAAGAATCATCACCTTGAGAGCGAGACGAAAGAAAGTTGTGCAAATTAGTGCAGCACCAGAAACTGAAGCCTCTGAGAGCTTAAGGCAGCCAATGCATCCCACCTGCCCACAAAGCACCACATGCTAAAATAAGAACCATGCCTATTGTTACTGTGGCTGGACTTGACTTGTTTTTAGTTTTGTCTTTTTTTGTCCTCAATTAGATGGAGAGTACTGCTGTGTACTCTGTGTACTGCTGTGCAGAAATGTGCAAATGCCAACAGGTGAGGGGGAAATAACTGAGACCATGGCAACAGCAGAAGAGCTGCAGCTGCAGGCAGGCAGGCAGGCAGCCTGGGGTGTCAGTGACCACATGAGCCCCACCTGACACCTCTGGCCAGGGAGACACCTGGGCTCCGGAGCAGGCTGCCGCCTACATGGACAGACTGTGACAATGATGTGCACGTGCGTCAGGGCTGGTGATGTGACCTTACCTCAAACCCGCCAGCTCACTCCTGTCTTCAGACCCTGCTATGTGCCAGCCTCTTCTTTTTATCCTCACAACAAGCCTTCGTGTGGGAAGAAATTAATTCCCATTTTGCAAAGGAGGAAATGTGAGGCATCATGGCCACGACCATCAGATCCCAGATCTGGTGGACTTCCCATTGAGTTGTGTTGCTTTGTTTGGGTTAGAAATGTTTATCATTGTTGGGGGTATGGAGAAAATTAAGTGAGATTATACCTGGTAAGGGGCATCTAGCAGAGGCAGTCTTATGCAGTTCATTCTCACACAAACAGAGAGGTCTCTTTGTTGCTAAGGAAGCATTATTGAAATAGTAGCTGACTGATTTACTGCCCCTTCTCTGACATGCACTAATCTAAGGGCTTTGCGTATATTAATATTTTTAATCCTCACAACAGTCCTAAAAGGTGTGTGTTATTATTCTCTCCCATTCTACAGCTGAGAAAACTGAGACACAGAGGGGACAACTTGTAACTTGTCTGAAGTTACTCAGGATATTGGCTTGTCAGGGCCGTGGTAACAAAGTCCCACAATCTGAGTGGCTTAAACTACACAAATTTATTGTTTTACAGTTCTGGAGGCTGAAAGTCTGAGATCAAGATGTCAGCAGGGCCGGTTCTCTCTGAGGACCATGAGGGAAGGATGTGCTCCCAGCCTCTCTCCTTGACTTATAGATGGCCATCTTCTCCCTGTGTCTTGTCACATTGTTGTCCCTTTATTCATGTCTATACCCAAGTTTCCTCTTCTTATAAATTTACCAGTCATATTGGATTAGGAAGTTCCATGGACTGAATTATGCATCCCTAGAATTTATATATTGAAGCTGTATTCCCTAAGGTAACTGTATAGCTGGAAATAGGAAATTTAGGAGGTTATTGAGGTTAAATGAGGTCATAAGGGTAGGGTCCTAATCCAGTAGGATTGGTGGCCTTATGAGGAGACTAAACATATAAAGAGCTCTCTAAGTTCATGTACCAAGGAAAGGCCGTATGAGGACACAGCGAGAAGGCAGCCGTCTGTAAGCCAGGAAGAGAGCCCTCACCAGAACCTGACTGTACTGGCGCCGTGGTCTTGGACTTCCAGGCTCCATAACTGTGATAAAGTGAATTTCTGCTATTTGAGTCACCCAGCCTACGGTATTCTGTTATGGCAACCCGAGCTAAGACAGCACCCACCCTTCTCCAGTATGATGGCTTCCTAACTAATTACATCTACAATGACCCTTCCAAATAAGATCATATTCTGAGGAACTTGGGGTTAGGACTTCAGTATATGATTTTTGGGTGGGTATAATTAAACCCATAGCATTCACTGTAATTGTAAATTTTAATGTCAAGACTGAACCCAGGTGGTCTGGCTGGAGAGAGCACTCACTATTAGCAGCCACTCTGTTACACTGCCCACTAATTAAAATAGAATCCTAATTCAACAACTATTTGTTAAGCACTCGCCGTATACCTCCCTTTCCTCTGTCTCTAAAGTTCTCTCACCTTCCCTAGAGAGGTTTTCCTTTGTTCATCTTCTCTGTTTCTGATGAAGTGAGGCCTTTTTTTTATTATAGATATGATTTTTTCTTCTTGTTTTCAACTAAGCAGTTGTTCATTGAAAATTTGCCATGTTGCCATCATGAAAGATGCCTAAGTTATGATCCTTTCACTTTCAAATAAATGGTGGCCCATGTAGCAGGATGCCTGCTTGTCCACTTTCCTGCTACGGGCCTCTGAATATGCTAGTGCCCCTAGCCATTGCATTCTTGGAGCTTAGCACATAGTTGGAACTCAATAAATGCTTGCTGAATGTTCCTATTTCAAACGAATTTACCAATTTCAGGTTTGTCATTGCCTGTGGTCCAAAGTCCATTTAACTGGTTTAAGGGGGTCTCCTCAGGCAAACCCACAAATACTCTCCAACTGGAATTAACAGACTCCATGCTCTCTCTGGTGAAACTGTCTCTGGACGAATTTAAATAACCTCTCTCTTTTCACAAGTGCATATGTGTCACAAAAATAATTGGAGTTCAAATAACCCAGGGGAAATGTCTGCCTTTATAGGCTGCATCTCAAGGAATGGCAGTATAGTGCTTGACTGCAAAATAGATACATTTCTGTGGCAAATTAAGCATTCTGCTGTGGACTTACCGACAAAGCATTTAATATAGTTTATATAAATGAAGTCAACGTGTAACTGACTTGAAATTAAAATGTGACAGGAGTCATGTTTTCCCAAAATCTTACTAAAGCCACAGCTGAGTTGCCCTCCTTTCTGCTTCCAATCATCTTTTCTCAGTCAGTCTTCTACATCGTCCCCATGGATGGCTTCACAAAACACAGAACTGACTTTGTCAGGCTCCGTCTCTTCAAAGTGATGGCATCAGTTGCCTGTAGAACAAAGAACAAGTTGTTTTTTTTTTTTTTTAATCTCTAACTTACTGTTTTTAATCTCTAACTTACTTTACCCGACTCACTCCTAGAGCCTGATACTGTCATCCTGCTTTCCTGTTGAAGCCCACAGGAGCCCTCCATGCACCCTGCTGCTCAGAGTCCCTCTGTACAGCGGGTCAGAGACTGGAATCAATGGTATCTGCCCTGCTTTCTTCAGCCCACCCCTCTGAAATCCCACAAGACCCATTTGAGATGCCACTTCCTCTGTGAAGCCTTCTTTGACCTGCATCTCTTATTGTAAGGAGAAATGCCCACTCTTTCTTCCACATTCCTGTGGAATGTTGTCCATCCACATCTATTTCCCCCCATTTCTCCACTACAATATAAACAACAGCAGGTGTTACGTTTTTGTCTCCATTTCTAGGATCCCATGAGGGGTAGGCAGAGAAATTTCCACATAGTCAGTGCTCAATAAACAAGTGTTAAAAATGGAGAAGACAGAAAAAAGGGACATTAAGTAGGAATGTAGAACAATGGAAACTTCAGGATACTTCAAATCACAGTTACTCAGTCCAGTACGACCATCTGTGGGATGGGGGAAGAGGGAGTCATTTGCTTTTACTTGTGCAGATACAGAAGGAAACTGAAAGATAAGATAAACTAATTTTGATTGGTTATGAATGAATATCCATCTCACTACAAGTAACCAAGGTAAAACAAGTCTAAATTTAGGGAGATCAATTTGCTGAGATGTAAAAATTATCCCAGCTTCTTCATAATCCACTTACGCACTGTACATAAGCAAGGTCAAACATCCAGGTTGAAAATAAAATTCAGCTCCTTTACCAAATATGTCCCAATATCCAGAGATTTAGCATAGATTTAGACTAAACATCCAGATGACTGAATTTTCTTATTGTCCATTTATGTGTTTTGACACCATGGGTGAGGTTATGAGTTTGGAATTGAACATAAAAGCCCTCGAACTTATTTATCCTATAGTTTATATACTAAGACATTTACCAGAAAAGGGAGAATGCCAACATACTTAAGCAGAAGGAAATAATAACATTTCCTTCGAATAGAGGATATTCAATGTCAGTTCTGATTTCTAGTTTGAGAATTTGTTAAGTTTCCACTGGGCAAGATTGATAACAAAAGAAGAGCTTTTTAGTCCAAATGTACACCCA
>NW_012142745.1:2896769-2902416 GCF_000956105.1 Propithecus coquereli
AGCTTAGGTCTGGTTTTCTTGGGCCTTGGGCTCTTGACACTCACCCACCATTGCATGAGGAATGCCTTATTTTAATACACTGAGAGGCCTGTGTGGAGAAAACGTGACCCTTCTCGCCCGAGCCCAAGGTCCCGACCAAGCTCTTGGCCAACAGCCAGAACCCATATGACTATACAACTTGAGCTGCCGCAGTTGATGCTACATGAGCAGAGATCAGCTGTTCCAGCCAAGCCCTGCTCAATTTGTAGATATGCAAACAAATAAATGATTACTGCTATTTCGAGGTTGTTTGTTATACAGTAACTATAATAATAACTGGAAAGACTACTAAAGAGAAACGATATACATTCTGGCTTCTGGCTTTGTACCATCAGAAAGTACATTCTTCACTTAATTTGTGTGGTAGGTAGAATTATGGCTCCCCCAAAGATGCCCACATCTGGACCCCTGTGAATATGTTACCTTACATGGCAAACAGGAGAGAACTTTGTGATTAAGTTAAGCCTCTTGATGTGGGAATATTATACTGGTTTATCCAGGTGGGCCCAATGTAATTAAATGGGTTCTTCTATGTAAAGGAGAGAGGCAGGAAAGTCAGAACCAGAGAGAGATTTGAAGATGCTACACTGCTGGCTTTGAAGATAGAAGAAAGGGCCAACAGCAAAGGGATGCAAGCAGCTTCTAGAAGCTAGAAAAGGCCAGGAAACAAATTTTCTTCTCTAGCCTCCAGAAGGAATGCAGTTTTTGATTTTATCCCACTGAGACCTATTTTAGACTTCTGATTTCCAGAGATAAAAAATTTGTGTTGTTTTAAGTCACTCAATTTACGACAATTTGTCACAGTGGCAATAAGAAGCTAATTCAAGTAGTGTCATCTCTGCAGCTTAATTAATAATTCTCCCGCACCCTTTCCTTCAATTAATTTTGGGACCATGACCTGCCTCTAAGCAAAACCTCAATATAGTTCTGGATTAGAAAGGACTAGAGCTTCAGGGACTAGAGTGTCCAGCACTGGAGGGCTGACAGTAGTAGTGAGGTCCAGAAAGGATTAGTGGCTTTTTTAGAGTTATGATATGAGCCATGGCTGAGCAGGGAGTGGAACACAGCTAACTCCAAGGCCAGATGCCTGTCTTCAGTATGTCTTTATTCTAACTTTCTGACCTCTGAGGGTCTCTTTATCAGTTGTCCAGGGTTGTCCTATTGTCTCTGGTGAACAATAGATGAGTGCTATCCTAGAGTTCTGTTCAGATTGCCTCTCCCCTGGGGATACTAGTGTTCCCTTTCTCTTCATTAACATTTCAATTATCTCATTTGTGTTTCCAAAGACTCACAAATTGTCTTAATGAGAGTACAGTAATTTGTCATTCTTTCAAGGTAATATGCATATAAAAGCCACCTTCAACTCTTGAAGAAACATTTTAAACACTGCAATAGGCCAATGGGAGAAACCCAGCCTCTCTTAGCTGTCTCTTCCCAAGCCCTACAGTCCAGACAGCTGCTCAATTACCTAAACCGTTAGTAGGAATGGAAATTTGTTCAGCTTTTCTGGAGATCAATTTGAAAATAGCCTTCAAAAGTTTAAATGCACGAGTTAGCTAACCCAGCTGCTTCACCTTCAGTTAAACACATGTGCTAAGATATGTGTAAAGGGATGGTATTTATAATAGCAAGCATTAAAAAAAAAGACTTAGGTGTCCATCAGTGAAAGTGTAATTAATTTATGAATGACATACCCATATTATGGAATATGTTGGGGCCATTAAGAAAAATAAAGCTAGAATTCTTTTATACTAAGATGGAAATTTGTTCAACATGAATTCAGAGGGGGAAAGTAAGCTGTTGATCGATATAGATTATAATTCACTTTGTGTTAGCAAAAGCCATATTTTTATATTTATATATGCCTTTATAAAGAGAGAATATGTATGTAACTCAGAGACTATTTATTCATTCATTCATTAAAACAACATTTATAAACTGACTACTCCAAGCTAGACTGAGTACACATAATATTAAGTAAAACAGATACAATATAAGTCTTTGTGAAGCTCACAGTGTACTGAGGAATATAGACAATAACCCTTTTAAAGAAAAATAGACTAAATGTAATAAAAATATAGATAAAACTTGTGAAAAATGCATGATGCTATGGTATAGAAGGAGGGGGAGCTTTTATGTGCAGGGTGATTTGTGAATCCTTCCAGAGGAGATGGCATTTCAACAGAGATCTGAAAAATATAATAATATAACTCTTGATTCAAAGGATGTGCAGGGTAATTAGCTCATCCTTCTCATTCACTAGTCAGGAACATAAGAGTTGATGTCATTGGCATTGCAGAGATTAGAACACAGGCTTACAAACTCCCATTCTGGAAGCATCAATAGTGAGGAAGTTTGGCGTGTTTCAGGACCTGAAAAGCCACAGGTCGCAGAAAGAAAGTGAATGTGGAGGGAGGAGTGAGTAAGTTTGGAGACGGAGCAGACCATGCTGAGCAGCAGTTCTCAAACCTTTTAGTCTCAGAACTATCTGACTCTCTTAGAAAATATTGAGGATCCCAAAGAGTTTGTTTATGTGAGTTGTGTCTATTAGTCCTTAGGACACGTACTATTAAATGGCGAATTTAAAAAATATGTATGTATTACTTTATTAAAAAAGTAATAAACCCATTACACATCATAGTGAGTTGAATGGTGATCCCTCCAAATGATATGTCCATGACCTAATATCCAGAACCTGTGAAAGCCACCTTTTTTGTAAAAAGAGTCTTTGTAGAAGTAATAAAGCTAAGGATCTCAAGATGAGATTGTCCTGGATTAAGGTGGGCCCTAAATCCAATGACAAGTTCTCATAAGAGAATAGAAGGGGAAGCAGACTCAGAGAGACACGGGAAAAAACCCTGTGAAGACAGAAGCAGACATCGAAGTGAGGTGTCTACCAGCCACCAACACCAAGGATTGCTGGTCAGAAGATAGAAACAGGCATTATGCCTCAGATGGAATTAACATCAGCATCTTGACTTTAGAGTTCTGGCCTTCAGAACTGTGAAAAAATAAATTTCTGCTGTTTTAAGCTACCAAATTTGTGGTACTTTATTACAGCGGTCCCAGGAAACTAATAAACATACCAATATAAAGAGAGTAGATTTATAAAGATTAACTACATTTTCTAAAAGAAAAATAAATGAAAGAGAAGAATGATATTTTTCTACATTTTTGCAGATCTCTTCAATGTCTGGCCAGTAGAAGATGCCTGTATTCCTCTACATGCTACTGCATCCAAACTGTTGAGATATGTTGTTTTGGTTGAAATATGTGAAGAAAATCCAGCATCACACAGAAACACACTTGGACAATGGAGCACTATTATAATAGATCTTTATAAAATTGTGGACAATCTTCTTTGATACTGCATCAAAACTTGGTAAGTAATATTTTCTTAAAGGTTAGTTGCAGAGTGGAATCTAAGTTTGTATCAACCAACTTTTCATACTCTTTTACATTAATTACTTTGGTCTACCTTGAATGTTGAATGGGTCTTTTACCTAAGCATGATTTTGGACATCATGAGTTGGTCATTTGGAAAATACAGGTTCACTGAATAATGCAGATCATCCAAATGTTGACACATTTTATTGTATATTATCAGAGAAAAATGCATTCATTAAAACCGCCATTGATGTCATCAAAAAGTTTTTAAGTATCAGGAAGCCGTCAAGCTCACAGTAGTGGATAAAAGTTTTCCAAAATTTTAATATTTGTTTGAAAGTTTGAATTTAACATTGGCAACAAATACTATCAATTGTTTTCCTTGAAATGACAGACTCATTCGAATTGTTTATTTATTTATTTATTGAAATTTGCCTCACCTGACAGATTGCATATTGAGGTGGTAAGGAAAGGCTCTAACTCAAAATAATGAGTGGGGCCTTTTGACATAATCAAACAAACAACAACAACAACAAATGCTGAGATACCAGCAGAAGGATGCTGCTGGAGACAGAATACAAAGGCAGTGCAACACATAATTCAAGAACAAAAACATTTGTATACTCAATAAAAAAAAAAAAACACGTGCACATATAGTAGTAACATCCATTGAGTGTTGGGCAGGTGGAAGCGGGGAGGAAGGGATGGATGTATTCACACCTAATGGGTGCGGTGTGCACAGTCTGGGGGATGGACACACTTGAAGCTCTGACTCGGGGGGGGCAAAGGCAATATATGTAACCTAAACATTTGTACCCCTGTTAAATGCTGAAATAAAAAAGGAACATTTAACATTAAAAGTGGTGCTTTTAAAACTATGGCTATAAGAAGGGAAATATGAAAGAGAAATTCAAGAAGTGATATCTGATTGACTGGGTAGTGATAGTTGTGGAAAAGCTGGATTTCAGAGCTATGGCATATACCTTTCTGTCACCACCAGGATCTAGCATGGTGCTTTAAACATAGTAAATGCTCGTTCAAATCTTAACAAACATAATTTGTCAGTCGTTCTTTCAAATAAAAATGGTGTTTCATGAAAAAGGTGGCTAGCTCAGCTCACAACTAAAACAATTGTACAGGTGTTTATTATCACATAGAATATTTTAAAAGACATTTACTTGAGTTGTAATTTTAAAAAAATTCGTAATTTTAAGTGCTTATCAGAATATTTTCATGTGAAATTGCCCCCCTCCACCTGCTAATGCAGGGCAGAGAAAAATGCAATGTTGCTAGCATAGACTGAAGCTACAGCCTTGATGCACGCTGGCTGCCAACAGTCTTACTCAGTATTGCCTTTGCGGCATTCATGCAAACGGTAACAGGGCAAAAAAGGCAAGTGACATTTTAGAAATATTATGAAAATAGTTTTGGCCAAACTAAGCCCTGAGGGCCATGGACCCCCCCTAGGGATCCGTGGATCATTTTTTGAGAACTGCTGCTATACAGTTTTATAAACTATGAAAAATAGTTTTATTTTATTTTATTTACAATCAGTAGTTTTTAGTGGATGTTAGCTGGGAAGAGAAGTTATTTGATTTGAAGTTTTAAAAGATGACAGAAAGATTTCTTAATTGAGGAAGTGTTTGATGGCACGTTTTACAGAGAAAGGGAAAGACTGCAGGCAGAGGTGAAGGAAGGAATATTAAGAGTAGCTTGAGACAGGCTGAATTCGAATCGTCTGTGAAACATCCACGTGGAGGGGCTTAGCAGGCAATTGTATTTGTAAGTCTGGAGCTCAGAAGTGAGTTCTAGCCTGACACTTAGGCGTCATTTACCTACAGATAGAATTCAAAATTGAGATGATTGATGATAGCACATGGGAAGAAAGTGTAGAGAAGGAAAAAAGGAGAAACCTGAACCAAATCCTGAACACCTCAAACATTTCAAAATATTTAAAAATAGTCTCCTGGGATCAGGCTTGGGGACAGCGGATGGTAGAAAAAAAGGGGAATTGACCATTATAAACTGTTTCAAAAATTTCCAATGAGTATGTACCTTTCCTTTTTCCAGTTTTGTTGAGGTAAAATTATTTAAAATGTACAATTTGATAAGTTTTGATGATATGTGTACACCAGTGAAACCATTACCACAATCAAGGAGATGAACAAATTAAGAAGTTTCCTGATCACACTTGATAATCCATGCCTCCCTCCCCTCCTTT
>NW_012142745.1:2903386-2914487 GCF_000956105.1 Propithecus coquereli
GTGTGCTGGATCATTACGTGGTGAACAGGTACATGCAAGGCACTGCCAGTGTCTGCTGAATGAACCACATAATGGTTCATTTGAAAAAAGAGTCTCAGATTTTAAATAATCATAGGATTTGCATTCCTTCCTATAATTTCACCAATAATGCTATAAGCAAGCTATAATGGTAACCTGTAAGCCCTCTGAAAACAGGGTCCAGATCTCATTCATTCTTCTACCCCTCCAAAGCCCTGATCCTAACAAGTGCTCCACAAATATCTAACCGTGACTTTGTAATCAATGAACTGAAGTCCTCTGCTATGAACTGTGTTGGAAGTGTATATTGCAGGAGTGAAGAGAACATATTCCAGAACCCGTACAACTTAGATTGTAGCCTGGCTATATCCCTTATTAAGGATGTATCTTTGGGCAGGTTTCTCAACCTCTCCGAGTCTTGATTCTCTCATCTGTGTTTGTGCTGCTGCAAGGCTTAAATGAGATATTTCATGGGAAACAATTATCGCAATGCCCGATACTTGTTAACTGTGCAAGACCTGTTAGCTATTAATATCACTGATCACTTGATAAATGGCCATTAAAATGGTCCAACATCTAAGGTGATCACATTATGATTGATGAAATCAAAGTTCACACATATATGTGGTTAAATAACATAGTTGTGATCTCATCAGAGGCAGACTTGTCAAAACTAATCATTTTCCAGTAAGAGGTAGACATAACTTTACTCGGATCTTTTCATTGTTTAGCACTGTGTTTTTAAATGTTTAACTTGTCTGGGGAAGTAGCCCTGTGTTTTGAGTTTGGTAGATACATCAACTCAAACTCTTTGAGTGAGACAGTTTAAGGTAAAGTTTAAGGTAAAATTTCAAATATTATTTTCCAACTTTACAGATAATAGGTTTTATTATATACCTAAATACTATTAATAATTGTGCTGTCTCTTGGATTTTATTTGTATAGTTTCCATTTCTGTTAATAGCTCATTTATCTTGTAAGTCAAGTTTAGATTTATATTATTTTTCTTTAAACTGTTAAATTCCTGTAAGAAGCATTGTACTGGATGCTTGAAGATATTTGAGTCATTTTCTGCCTTCAAGTACAACAAACCTGAATATATCCTCGATAGAAAGGAATTTACTCTAAAAAAAATTCGTAGCCATCTCAAGAATATATTACCATAATAAATAAGTTTCTGCATGTGGTACATCACTTAAGCATCTTTCCTCTTCTTCCATCCCCACTGGAAATGAAAAACCAGAAACCTTTGTGAATGTACTTGAAACTTAACATTGATTATCTTTATTTTGTCTGGGCCAGATGGTCTGTGGTCTTTTTATCTTTTGAGGGAAATAGCTAAAGATCACAGAAAGATCACTTAACTAGGGATTAAAAAATATCTGAAGTCTAGTCTTAGCTTTGTTTTCAAGCCTTTGATGCAGTGATATCATGGGCGCTGTTGATCACACTTTCATTCAGCCATATGATCAGCAGTTTGGATGCACCTGAAAGAGATCTAGGTGAAATCTGGGGCTAAAGGGCTGGAACCAGAGCCACCAATTGATTATTATAGAGACAGGGATCTGGATTAATAGATTGATCTAGCATGGGCAGAAAAGATCTAAGTAATAGTCTCATATAGAGAGTTCAATATCTGGGGTTTCTCTTTAGGCAAAGTCAGCATATATTCTAGCAAGTGAACACAAGTGGTTAAGGACAATCCCATCTTCTTAAAGGGGTGCAGTAGCAGGACACAAAGAGTTCAAGGCCCCAGCTTGGTGGTTGGGGCTCCAGGGAGAAGACAGAGGCAATACAACAAGAAACATGGACAGTGGAGTACAGAGAATGCATCATCCACAGACAGAGGGATGGCAGAGGGTGAAGACTGAGTAACAAGGGATTGAGAAACAATTTTTGTGTGGTTCCAGAAATAAAAGTAGCTTAGAAACCAGGTTCAGTCTCCTATTAGGAAGAGATGAGCAAAGGTGTGTATTACTTATCTATTGTTTTATAACAAATTACCACAAAACTTAGCAGCTTAAAACAATACACATTTATTATTTCACAGTTTCAGTGGGCCAGGACTATAGGCAAAGGGGTCCTCTGGCTTAAGCATCTCTCACAAGACTGGAATCAAGGTGTTGCTCAGGTCTGGGGTCTCATCTGAGTGCTCAGCTGGAGATGGACCTTGTTCTTCTAAGTGTTGGCAGGATTCAGCTCTTTGAAGGCTGTCGGATTGAGAGCCTCTGTTCTTTGCTGGCTGTTGACCAGGGGCCACTCTTGATTCCTTGTCTTGTGGGCTTATCCAGAGAGCAGTTCAGAACACAGTGGCTTTCTTCCTCAAAGCCAGCAAGGAAGGGCATCTGCTAGGAGGATGCAAGTCCATATCATATACAATCTATTAATGGAAGTGAATCTCATCACTGCTACTGAATTCTATTTGTTGGAGGCAGTCACAGGTCCAGCCCACCCTCAAGAGGGGAAAGAATCACACGGGTCACAAATACCAGGGAATGGGGATAATTGTGGATCACCTTAGAGTCTGTTCAATGCAGGGAACTCACATTTTATTGAGTAACTATTGTGGCGAGGTACAGTGCTAGGAACTGTTATTTATAATATCTCTTTACCTAAAGGTTCAGCTCTTAAGTTGTACAGACTTTAGAGGCACAGAGCCAGGAAGGATAATGTAGTAGCTGGAATAAAAATTTCCCCCTTTCTTCGCCTCAGTTTCTTCAGCAATAAGAAGACAGGGTCTGGATTAATGTCTCATCCAGCTCTTTGGTTTCATTCCTTCAGGGGTTTCCATAAGCCTATTGTTGAAACCCTTCCCAGTTTTGCAGATTTTTAAAAAATTCTGGAACCTGACATTGTACTCACTCTTTTATAAAGGGTCTGCCTGAGTGTAATGGGGTTATAAAGGATTACTATATTCTCCAAAATCTCCCTCAGCACACACCCCCATGGCATTTCTGAAAAATACAGTGCAGCCACACTTTTGTATACCAAATGTTTTTCCAGTAATTATGAAAATTTACCACAATAATAAGCCTATCAGAAGAATGTAAGTAAAAGCTAAAGCTATAAGTGAGAAATAAGGGGTGAGGAAGGAGTAGTAAGAGGGGAGGCGGAAGCCAACTGACATTTATTGAACACAACTGTGTACCAGGCGGGATGCTAAGAGACATTTGACCTCATAACTTTATTTTGAAATGTGAGCTATTACTTTTTCAAAGGCTCTCTTATATATTTGACATGTATTTCTTGCTTTTTAAAAACTCAAGCCCAATGTGTTCCCAGCATTTTCTCCAAATTTTCAATTACTGTCTCACATCATCCAACTCCCTTCCGCAATCCCTCGACATTAATGTTGCAGGAAATATATCACACATGTCTTTGATGGCAAATTAAACATGTTCAGATTTTTTTGTTCCCCTAAGTAGGAGGAAGTTCCCTCCCAGGATCCCCATAAGGATGGGATTCAAATGTAACCATAAAAAGCAGCAAGGAATTTATTGGTTTGCTGTCCACATGCTAATGCTGGTTGGAGCTAGAATGAAACCTCAGGTGATGGAGGTTGTGGTTCTTGTCTTTCTTGAATCAGTGAAGGTTCCAATTTGTAGTGGAGCAACTTTTCCACTGGGTCAGCCTTCTGGCTGGATTTAATCATAGTTTCTAGCCTGGGCATGATTCAGTAGCTCAGTATAGACGCAGCTTCAGCCTGTGGCCTTTTACTGCTCTAAGACCAGTTTTCAAATAAATAACCAGCTAAATGGTTTCCAGATGCTAAAATAAAAATTATACAGATGCAAATATATTACAGTTAATTTCAAGACTGTTTAAGGTTTTTACTGTGCCTAGGGAAGACAGCTATAAAAAATGCACATCACTTTAGCAGAGCATACTTCATCAATTACTCCATTAACAATAACAATGTGGGAAATAAAGGGTGAAATTGAGTACAATAAACCGATGAAGAAAATGAACATAAACAAGAAATGGAATAAGCAATGAATGAATATTGAACCATAGCTACCCTGAGTACTGTTCAGGTCTTTCTTGAAAATAGGACGTTTCTGACCACCGATCAATAGAGTCCAGGATTTTGAATCTCTTTTCTTATAAGGAGGTTTGGGACTTGGGTGAACATGCTCCTTTGCCCTGTCCTCCTTATGACCCATGGTAACACTCCCGAGATGGCTCTATGGGAGGTAGCTGTAATAGAACAAGGAACCCGCCTGTCAGTAAGCCCTAAAATATTGGGTTCATTAGCACCAGTCAGGCTGTGTTTGGGCACTCACATGATGCAAGGTGAGACTAGATTAGTCATCTCCAAGGTCACGTGGCTGGGTGGACAAGGGAAGAAGTTGGGATGACAGAACTATTCTCATCATAGCTGGAAATTGACATCCAGTCAGAAACTGCTCACCCATCGCATTTAAAAGTATGTAAAGACAACAATCAGATTAGGCAGCAATAGAAGAAGCCATCTGAGAGAGGTGGCTCAGGGAAGAAATTAAAGGGTGAAGTTCACAAAATTTAGACTGACATTTGTTTTATGGAAGCCATGAGCTTAAAATAACATAATTCACGATGTCTCTCAGGAAGGTAGAAAGGAAAACTATGTTATTGAATTGGCCTATAAAGAATAAAAAAAGGACGTTTAGAACTACTTCAATTTACTTTTATAGGAGAAAAGCAGATCATAAAGAAGAGAAAAATAGTCTAGCTTCATGTGAACTCATTTGATAAAGCTAAGAATGATGCATCAACTGTCCTTTTACAGAAATCCTTGTAAAGTCATGAATTACAATGAAAACACTTTGGTTCCTACCAGGTCATATGACTAATGGGCTATATATCTATGAAGAGAGAAGCCCACAAGGCGTAGTGTGGGGAGAGAAAGAGGACAGGGATCTGCTTGCCTCTGAGCTGAAGGACAGAGAATCCCTCCATGGTTGTTTCAGTCTGGCAGTGTGGGGCAGGTGCCTCTCTGCACATGCCCATGGCTGGAGGAGCTACGGAAAGCTGTGCTGCCACTCTCCTCTCAGCCCTGTAGGTTTTAAACCCTGGATAATGAACACTTTAACTCTCTCTCATTGGGTTTCTACCTCATTGCCTCTGTATCTGGAGGCTTCCACTTATCCTGGATTCAGATTGACAATTTATAGTCTGGTTTTTTTAATTAAGTAACTTTCATTTAGCCTCCAGATATGCTCACCTTCTTCAACTCTTCTCATTGAATTCTAGAGACCAGTAAACCCCTGCTCCAGTATCTAATATAGGCTCCTGATGGCCCAACCTCAACACTCCAGTCTTTAATTTGTCTAAAAAGTAGACCATGTATGTTCCAGCAGACTCAATTTGTAAAACCGTATCAAATTTTCCTGGCTGCAATGTGGTTCCTGAGGCTTCCATTGGTACATGTCTCATTGTGTTGGGCATGCATACATCTAACCAGCATCTTACCTTTCCAGCCTTGCTCTGCATCTATCTCCCCAGAATCCAGGAAAGAAGTCAACCAAGGAGTTTGAGGAGAAGCCATAAAACATGGTGTATAAAACATTGGACAAAGAGTTAGGAGACCTGGGTTGCAGACCCACAGGTGCCACCAAACAGCTATGTGACCCTGGGAAAGACACTTATTCCTTTAAGTCATGTGCCTCATTTACAAAATCAGCATGTTAGACTCAGTCAATAAGACCCCTTAAAACTCTAACATTCCATGGTTTTTCGCAGAGAAGACTTAGTAGTATTTTGCTGTGTTTGAGGAATATGTGTCCTGCAGCTTCTAGAGAGGGTAATATTACTAAGAACTTAGCCAAAGTTCTACTGAAAGAATCTTTGCATTTTTGCTCGTTGTTTTCTTCCTCTGACCTTGCTCCCACCACATAACTAAAGAAAAAAGAGATATGAAGGGCTGAATTTACATCCATGAAAAAGAACCCTCCAAGAGGCTTTCCATTCATGCATTCAGAATTACTACATTGCAAACCAGTGGAATCCTACTGCATTTATTTAAACTTCTGTCATCATCATTGTGAATAGAACCAGAGGTCTCTCATTGGCTTCTAGATGAAATGCTGAATGTAAAAAGTAAACAAAGTAAGCATCTCACTTTCTATTCTCCTGGCTGCACCACTGGTATTTGATGACATAAGAAATACCCAGAAGCTACAGTTGAGTTAAGAATGAGCATAAATACAGTGACAATCCACACAGCTAGAATGTGTGTATCTTAAATTCTGAAATCAGATTCCATTCTCTGAGGGCACCCTATAAGCTTAAGTTATATGTCTTCTGTCCACACAAAATTAACTGTAACATAGAGCTTTTTAAAAATTAAAACTGTAGCTTGGCAAATAGAATGGACTTTGGGTGGAGTTTACCTGATGCCCGCTCCCTTTTGCCTCTTCTGTGCCCTTTCGTCTTGAAATGAGCTCTTCCTTCTTCCTCCCCAGGAACAGAACCTCATCGTGGTAAGGGAACTAACTAAGGAACACAACTGTCCTAATATTTGGAATGCTTTCAATGGACAATCTCATTTTGGTATTCGGAGCTTGTCAGCAAAGCGGGGAGGGAGCTGATCAGTTTTAACTATTCTAACTATGACAAACTGCCACTTTGTCACAGTTAGAGCCCAGGTGTTCAAAAACTGGGCAAGGTGTAGGAGCTGAACTGGTGTCTTTACGCTACAAAGGCAACACATCACACACACTTCGGGTCTGGTGAGATAGGAGCTGGGGCAGGTCACTCAAGGTAGGTAAACAACTGTTTTGAAGAACTGGATCAAAGTGGCATCACTGGCGGTTTGACTGAAGATGCCGCTGGAGTATGAAGAAGGAAACCAGGATCAGGAGCCCAGACTTGTAACCACTTCTCTAGTACTGATTAACTACATGGCTGTAGGAGAAAGATTCCATCTTTCTGAATCTATTTCCTCATCCGAAAACCCATTCATTTGTGTATCTAACAAAAAAGTTCCATTTTAGTTTTTGTTTTAAAGAATGAGTAGTTGGAAGTTTCAAGCAAAGAGAAGAACAAGAAGACACAAATGTGAAAATCTGAAAACAGCAATTTAAAAAACAGCAAATCCACCGATATAACCAAATGGCATGAGCTTAAGAATGAGGCAGATGAGGCAGGAACTATTTGTTGACATTGGCTGTGAAGAATCTTTCACGTCATATCAGAGCATCAGACCATTCAGAGTAGCAATGGAGACACACTGATTGTTTGTCAGTAGGAAAATGGCATGATCGGATCAGAGTGTGGCTTGTTTTACCACTTGGAGCATGAATAATACCATAGTCTTTTTAATATTGAAATTAATTATGTAAGCCTCCATCGTACATATTAGCAGAGACTCCAACTCCTTTCTCTAGATGTCCCTACTTGTCTTGATAGTCTAATAATTGGGGACATAGCTCAGTCCAAAGAGAATAATCATGTGTCTGAACAGAGGACTACAGGCCCAATGAGAGAATGAAATAAAATGTTTTCTGCTATCTCTGCTTCTGTCATTGATGTTGATAAGTAGCATCATCTTTTAGAAAAGTAGCTTCTCTAAATATGATGTTTTCCCTGTTTACTTCTGCAAGGACCACATTGTTTGATCTATAATGGTTTTTAAAATAAAGAGGATGGAAAAAGTAGAGGTTTTCCCCAGGCTATGGCTATCATATCTAACTTCAGGTTTGGACTGGAATCTCTACATTATCATTAGCCTGAGCTTTTAAAATTCAGTTTTTAAAATTCATTTACACAGTCACTTCTCCAGAACTCCAAGGAAAGTTGTATCAGAACAACTGTGGTGTCTACACAAATCATTTTGATGTCTGTATTCTGCCTTCTGATTCTAAAAGTCCCTTGTTATCCTCAATTCCAGTCCATACCAGTTACCTGCTGCAGAAAAAAATGTCACCTCTTCATAAAGTAAAATCATGCTGTATTACCACAGTATTTTAGACAAAAATCTGGAGTAAATTCTCAAAGCAGGAGCCACCCACACAAAAATTATGTGAGGTGACTGTTAAAATATAGATTGTTCTATCACCTGGTCCCACCCTAGACCAAATAAATGGAACTGAAGATGGGGCTGGGAATCTGCCCTTCAACACACTCCTCAGATGATTTTTATGCATCCCAAAGGGTGAGAACGACTCGTCACACCGTTGAGGATAAATAAATGGGGAAGACACCAGAAGTGGGGAGACCAATTAAGAAGTTTTTGTAATCATGTAGGCAAACACTGGGGAGAGTTGTTACTCTGGTGGAGGAGGAGAGGAACATGCTTGAGAATCATTTCCCATGTAGATTTCTGACGTGAATTTCACCCATTGGTAGCATTCAGATTGGAATCGGGTTGAGCTGGCTTATGCCTGTGCATGGAATCACCACGTTTAGGAGTGGTTCTCAGTGCAAATTTCCTCATCCCCTTTGTTTGCTGACGGGGCACACTGCACCTGCATCAAACTAATCGGCCTTTTACAGAATGGGGGCTTGGAAGCAGTTATGGTCACACTTTAGGTCATGTTTCAGCTACTTTATTTTATTCTATATAGTAACAAAAATAAATAAAATATGCAAAGAAGGCATCAAATGGCACAGATGTTAGGCTGTGAGCAAGGGCAAACACCAGGAGCAGGCAAGCCACAGTCCAATGGAGATCAGATCGAGCATTGTGAAATCCATCCTGTTACTACAGAGCCCTGCTAGGTCTTGACTGCAGCTTCCTGAGAACTCAGAAACCCTAAGTGTAAATACCATGAGTCTGCCTGTGTTTTTGAATCTTCAGCCTAAAGGCACTATAGTACATACGAGGGATCACTAAGGATGAGGAATGGAAGAACAAAGAATTTGCACACACCGTGGAACAACATGCTGAAATTCAGACCCTAGTTTGGCCACTCACAGGGTGTTGATCTTCTTTGGGCTTCAGTTTCCTTGTCTGTAAAATTCAGGTAATAATCATACCTGCCTCATAGAGTTGTCATGAGATTTACATAAGATAATGATCATGGGCTTAGGGCAATGCTTGGCACCTGGTAAGTTGTCAATAAAGCAAGCTTAAAACACATACACTACACACACACACACACACACACACACACACACACACACCCAACCAAGGGGGCAAATAGCATTCTGTAAACTTATTTGACCTGGGATGGTTTGGGGAGTAGGAGTGGGGAGTATGTATGTATTCACAGAGGGTATTCTTCAGGACAAAGTTTAGAAAATTCTGCATGAGGAAATACTTGTATTGAAGGAGTCGGTGGAGGGGGGAAAGTTAGTAATAGAGACTGAGACAGGATTAGAGAGATTAGAGAAGAAGATTTAGAGTTTGAAAGGGTGATCCACTGCTGCCCCTCTGGGTAGTCATTATAAGTCTTCTCTCCCTTCTATAAACAAACAAGGATATTTTGATCTTTAATAACATTTAAAATCAGAAATAATGAAGATCAAAAATTAATTGACTTTCTTCAGGAAGTAAAACCTGGTCCAATTTAAAAAATTCTTTTCCAAACTACAGTTTCTTGATGCCCCAGAAAACATGACTGAAAGATTGACATACATACGTGCACATGCCCTCTCTTATGATCTACTGGCATCGTTACTTATGAAAGGTGCCAAGTGACACCTTACAGAAGTCAAGGAATTCTTTTTCTAGTTGCCTGGATTCCAGGTATTCTCAAAATAAGGATGTTCAGCTACACCAAGCATGCAAGGCATTGACCAGACATCATGTGGAACCTGGTGGTTAATCAGAACACTTGAAATGGGGTTCAAATCCAGACGTCAAGGACTTTGGCCAGGATAACTCAGCCCTGATACTCTTTATTCCTGAGACAAAGGTTATAGACAACTTCTGCCCTCAAGCCCTATAGGCCTATCTTGTAATAGTTCAAGAAGTTTAGGAAGAGTCATTTCGGTGTATGTTTAACTGTTAATCTCTTAATATAATTGTTGTAGTTGTTTAAAAATTCTCAATTTTCTATTTTCCTAGAAATTTGCTTGTGTAAAGAAAGCAATGCCTGAAAGTCCATTCATTTTGCCTCTGAATAATACAGACCTTCCAGATAAACCATTTAGAAAACTTTCTTAATTTTCCCACTTACCACTTTTGAATAATGCAAAATAAATATGCACTCAGCTTCTGCCAAGACAATGCATCAAGGACTTCCAGCATTCCCTGGGAATCATTACTTTGTTTTGGTTTGCTTGGGATCAGACCCCTTGAGATGGCCCTTGAGTTTCTGGTTCATTTAAACTGCTGAGTTGGGCCTGGTTTCCATCTGCAACCATAACATTGCTTTGAATTTCTCCAAACTCAGCCCAGGTTTGCTGAAAATGCATCTAAGGGTTGGCTAGGGTTCACTGAGAGGTTTGCAGATCTATTTGATTATTTAGATGTTCAGATTCCAATTTCTAAGTTGCCAGGTGAGAACTTCACCTAGTTGGAGATTCTCTCATCTGGAGGCACTTGCTTGCTACTCATGCCCAAGTCTAAAGGTTGCCTCTTAAGAAGAAAAAAAAAGTTAAAGTATCTGAAAGGAGAATACATGTCTCCAAATCTTTAAATGCCTCTTGAATGTTCCCCCAAATGAATAATAAAAGCATTCTCTTACCAAACCCTCCTGGTATATAACATGGGCCTCTATTCTCTGTTAAGGTCTTCTTTTTCATTGCAAGTTGCTGAGATATGTTTTCCAATCGACTCTGATGTAAATTAAGATTTAGCAACTGTGAATGAACTTGAAAATGTGCTGATTCCAAAATCCATTGGAGACCAGGCAGTGTGTGGAGGCAGTAGGGCATGGAGAAGACTATCCATGCAAGTATGAGGAGGTGAGAGCAGTTTTATGATTAGAGGTGAAAGAATGGAAAATGGAAGACATTTTGAGTTATGGAGGAATACATGGGGGGGCTTCTGATAAAGTGGTATGTCACACATGTAAAAAATTGAGTTTTATAATTTCAGTAGATTTAATAAAATTTTTAAAATTTGTCCTCTTAAATAAATTTTAGAAGCAGTGGCTAATTTCATTTTGCTTCCCCTTCCCTTTTCCATGAGGCCTTGCTAAATTGAGCCTAAACT
>NW_012142745.1:2915837-2919056 GCF_000956105.1 Propithecus coquereli
AAACAAAATCTTAAATTTACAAGTCATTTTGGTTGTTTGTTCTTGTTTTTGTTTTAGTTTAGGAGATTTTGTTCGCATATAAAAATGTTTAAAAGCCTCTATTTTTTATGACTATATAAAAATAGTTTATATACATTAATTTATTTATCCTTTATCAAACATGTGTTCACTCCTTCATCATTTAGTTAGTATTAGGGGCCGAATTGTGCGACTCCCGAAATTCATATGTTGAAGTTCTAACCCTCATTACCTTAGAATGAGACCATATTTGGAGACAGGTTCTTTACAGAGGGAACGAAGTTAAAATGAGATCGCTAGGGTAGGCCCTAATCCAGTATGAGTCGTGTCCTTATGAAAAGAGGACATTTGGACACAGACATACATAGAGAAAAGACAACCATCTGTGAGCCAAAGAGAGAGGCATGGAACAGATCCTTCTCTCACAGCCCTCAGAAGGAATTAACCTTGCTGACACCTTGACCTCAGACTTCTAGCCTCCAATACCGTGAGAAAATAAATTTCTATTATTTAAGCCACTCAGTCTGTGGCACTGTTTTACCATAGCCTTGTGAACTAGTAGCCAGTCGATGGAAATACACTGAGCAATCAACTACGTGGAAGGTGCTCTGCTCTAAGTTGTGAGGAAAATACAAAGGCGACTTCGAGAGATGGGGATACCCAGTACTGATATATGAAAATGAGATAATAAAGGGGAAGATTAGATGGTGGGGAAAGAAAGGGGAATGACTTTTCTGGGCTATCCAGAGATAGCAACCCTCCGCCAGGTGTCTGACACAGGTAGCCCCATGTCGAACGTACCAGACAGGGTGTGCGAGAGGATCGCAGTAATGGCTGTGAATCCATGATTTATCTTAGTTTTCTCCCTCTCAGAAGTACAACAATCTTTGTTAAAATCTCTATTTTCTGTTTCCTTGACAAGGAAAGAAGATCTTGGATGGGGAGCGAGGTGATTTCCTGTATCTACCCTTGCGGGCTTTGTGATTTCTATATAGGAGCATCTTCCAAGTTACTGGGGGATCCAGGTGACCTGTGTGACTCTCTGCTGTTGACTGAAATGTCATTATTCAGCACACGACTGTAATGAAGTGATAATGCTTCCCTTCGGCCACAGAGCTGTTCCTCCATTTGCTGCTGTGTTTACCCCCAAAGGCCATTTCGACAAAACAGGCGGGAGTTATCCTTCACCACCTCCACCGTTTAGATGCCCTCCTGACAAACCCATTTATACTGCAATGGAGATGCATTCTGGTTCCATCGCTAGGAATCCCCAGCATTCTTAAGTTATCTTATTTAATTTTCCCCACAGCCTTCTAAGAAAGTTACTATTCAGTCTCTCTTACATATCTTAAGTAAATGACTGAGTGTGGATTTGAACTCAGGACTCTGAATTCCCAACCCCTATCCTGATTCCACCACCTGTAAGGATAGAAAGTGGGTGGAATCCTGGCCCTTTCAATGACTGTAAGGTTTTTGGACCTGTGGTAACATTTGACTCTAAGAGAATGCTGATCTAATCCCAAAGAGCAGTGGGGGCCTACCTCTCTGTACCTGAGAATCACCTGAGGGACTTTTAAAACACAAATGCCCAGGATCACACCCCCAGAGGCATGGTATCACCTGGTCTGAGGTGAGGCCAGGCATCAGCATTTTTAAAAGCTCCCTAGAAAATTCTATTATACAGCCAGGGTTCAAAACTACTACTATGAATAGTAGCTCCATACTATGGGGGAGATAAAAGGTTCAGAATAGGGAATATATTCCATTAGAATTTCAAAGCAAATGAAATCTCTTAAACATAACCATTGGTAATTAGCTGAAGCATTTCTATTAATTTAGTAGAACTATACAAGGAAGTAAAAGACAGAAATCAACATAAAATTGATCATTTTTTCTTCAGATTATTCAATTTGTAGACATTAGTAATTATTGTTATTGATTTAAAAAATATTTATTGGGAAACCACTTGATCAAAACTGGAAAAAACACTTAGAAAATCAAAACCCAGATGTGTATGTTCTATGAACAGCCAAAGTGTATATCTTTGTTTAAATAGTACTTCTTTAGAAATAATTAAAAACCTCTTGCTGAGAATCCTTTCTGAGCCTATTTGAAGGTCCTTTGTTGAGCACCAGTTCATCCTGCTGCCCAGATCTTTCTCATTGTTCCTGATCCAAACTATTAATATAATGTTTCGCTGAGAACTAAATGCTTTCTTTCTTCCTTCAGCTTAAAAATTGAAGTCATGGTTTCACTATTTGAAAAATCCAAAATTCAGGCTGAACATGGATGTTAGTTACACTGCCATATTTAAACACTTTTTGATAGAAAATGCTTTATTGCCACTGATTCAAAGCCACAAACATGCTTCGAATCCAATTCAATATATTTCTTATTTGTTTCTGATTTTCTTTTTTTCCTTTTAATTATTATTAGAAGGTATAAATTTCCAGAAAAGCTTGGCCTTGACAAGCCTCCATTATTTGCACATGACAAGGTTTATCAAAAACAGTTGGATTTTTCTAAGAAGCCTTTCATGTTTCCTCCATAAAATATAAATAAATGAAAAGGATTAGTGGGAGGAAACGGAGTATAATTCATCACCAATGTGAAACATAGTCAACAGGTTGCAGATGGATGAACTGAAGAACTTGGGATACTGCTCCAGGCAAGAAAACCCTCCTGCCTATGCCAACGTGACCGACATCTTTAACTTTAGTAAAGGAACAGGACCCATTTTGTGGTTTGTGATGTCATCTTAATTTATTAGCCTTCTTTTGTTTTTCAGTGTTTGGTATATAAATCTAAAGCTGGGTTTGACTCTTAAAATCTATCATATTATAACATTGATTCTAAACTATATTTAAAGCTCCCTCACCAAACACACAGAAAAATAGTAAAACAGCACAAAAACACACAAAGCACTGACCACTGCAAAGGCAGTGGTTTTTAGCTGCATAAAACACCATATCTAACAGATTTTGCATTCCATAACCAATACTTAGTAATTTAAGAAAGAATTCACTTTTATGTGTATATATGCAATATCTCTCCACTTATTCAAAATCAAATATTTTAGCTAGTTTAACCTAAAACATAATGAAATTACTTTGGCTTATATATCCAGCTCTAATTTTGTCTGTACTGCTCACCATACAGTCTCATTCTTAGTGAAATAAAAATTCATGGCACAATTTCCCC
>NW_012142745.1:2919535-2922965 GCF_000956105.1 Propithecus coquereli
CCCAGAATTCTTCAAAATTCAAAATCATATACTATAATGATTCATTGTATCGGAACATATATTTAAACATTTTTTTAGAGATGAGGTCTCACCATGTTGCCCAGGCTAGAGTTCAGTAGCTATTTATAGGCTCAATCCCACTATTGAGCAGCATGGGAGTTTGACCTTCTTTTTCTTTTTTTTTTTTCTGGTATATTAATACTCAATTAAAAAGCTTCAGTACAAACAGTATAAACACACAATTTTTTAGTTTTAACGTTTTCCCAATAAAATGGTCCTGTTTTAATGGCTATAACAACTGTATCATTTGTTTAGGGAAAAGGAAGAAGATAAGATTGGGCCGTTAGAAGCTAGCCTCAGATTTATTTTAAGCTTACCGTCTAATGATAGATAGAAAGGTATTTTGTTCCCTTTAAGGAAAATAATTTCATTTTAAACCACTGGTGTAAATTTTATATGAATCTTACTTTGGAGTGAATCATAATGAAAAAGCAGCTTTCTTCCATTAGGGCAATTTATCATCCAACCTATTCTGCATTCGAGGTTGGCTCTTAACTGTGAATGGCTTCTACCTAAATACATAGTGAGGGAGGCATAGGAGACCAGCCATGCAGTGGCCCGAAGTACACAGGACTTCCTTTCTACTTAAGCTCTTTGGACAGTCTTGTCCAGAAGGACGGGAAGGAGGAACATGGGCTGCCTCCGAGATCACAGAATCACAAGCTATCAGCTCTCTCACGTGTCTTGGAGAATATCCATGATAGCATTTCCCAGTGTGTTCCAGGGGATGTAAATAAACAGATCTACCCAAGTAAGCAGGAATCTCAGTCAAGAATCTGAGAAAGTCGAACAGAACATACTGTATCTCCTCTTGGATATTCACCTTCCAAGCTGACAGGTACTGGACGCTGAGACGTTTCGAGGGAAAGCAGCCCACTTACCCATGTTGAATCAGTGTTTCCTGCATGTAACTGAACAGGAAAACGTTTGTTCATTGTGAACCCTCTCATCTTTTCCTTGTATTAATACTTAATTTCCTAGGAACCAGGTTCCGTGGGACACTAATTTGAAACTCATTGTTTTAAGAATAATGGAACAAAGTCCAGAGAAATAAAGCACCAATCCCAAGATGTCATAGTGAGCAATCCTAGAACCCCAGCCTCTCAACTTTCACACATTTTTTCTGGACACCTGCAAAGAAGAGACACATTTACATACTAAATGTGCAATGACAAGCTCATTGATTGTGACCAGCCCATATCCTTGTTTTGATTCTTTGGGTTTTCCTCATGAAAGACAGTCAATCTGGGTCTGCATGGACTACAGACCACGTGAATTATCACAGCAATTGTGGAAACACAGCCTTTCAATAACATCCCATCCAGTCACACACAAAGACACATGGCTATATTCGCTGGTAAGATGAGTGCAGCAGGAGATAAAAGACCCAAACTCATATGTGTAGACCCTGCCTTTAATAAATATAACCCTAACATCTGGTTCATTGGCTGAGTTCCCTTGAGTATCTTCAAGTGGACCTGACATCTCATTTTCTTTTCCTGGAGCTTATGAAGGTCCAGGAAGCATGACCATGGGTAAGTTTCTTTCTTCTTCTCTTACTCACATCTGGGTACAACTTTGATTTCTATCTAATAAAAGCGAATGAATTCACAAGTCAACCCTGTTGCTCAAAGTGTTATAGAGTACCGAGATCTGGAGATACTAACCACTCTGGCATGGGATTGGTCTGTGAGCCCAAGTTCAAAGGGAACTCGTTGATGGACAGATTAGAAGAACCCTTAATGGTAAGCAGAGGGAGGCTGCCAACAGTTCCTGGGCGCTGAGACTCACCACTGGCCTGACTGTTCCTATCAGTCCTATCAGCAACTTTCATCTCAGCTGAGGCTTTCGAATTCCAGAAGGGGCCAGGTGGGAGATAGCCGCACCCTGGGGAATCTTCAGGGTTAAGTTTAAAAGGAGGATGAATTGGCAGGTGGCAGTTGAATTATTGAGTCTTACTCTCTTGTTTGTGTCAGCAGCAAACTATTCTTCTTTGTCTCTGTCTGGGAGACAAACTGCAGGCCCCGGGCCTATCAAAAACAGTGATGTAGAAACATAAAGAACTCGGTGTAGGAAAGAGAAATGGTGCGTCTCTTCCTTATGGAAGTGATTGTTGACCAAATCACCCTGTTTAAATACCAAGGCAAAACAACACAGATGAAAAAACGTCTCTGGATCCTTAATCATTGGTGATACTGTTTCTCTTCAATGCCAGCCCTCCATTTCTGCAGGGTGTGCTATTTTTCTATTAGTTTCCCTTTAAGTCAAATGCTAGTACAGTGCCTCTCGAAGTTTAGTGTGCAGACAAATCACCCAGGGATCTTGTTAAAATGCAGATTCTGATTCAAGAGGCCTGGGCTGGGGCCAGAGATGCTGCATTGCTAACAAGCTCCCGTGTGACGCTCATGCTGCTGGTCCACCACTGGCCACTGCATTCTGAGCGTGGAGGCCCCAGGATATTGAAAGCACGGCTGAGTTGCTACAATTGTTAGGGTTACACCTTCACAAGTCAATCACTGAGCAATAGATTGAATTTCCAAATAGTTGTTTTGAATTGGTATTAAACGGAGAGAAGGTCACTCTTTCTTCTAAAGTAGGAAAGAATCTTACTGAGGATAATTGAATAAAATGAGGACATTTTCAATTCAATCGTTTCCTTTCATTTATCATCATAGCTTATGAGTTCCAAAGTGTTTTAACTGAAAATGAGTGATAAAAAGAACACCACTGCAGGTAGATTTCAAGTGCCACTTGCCTGAACTTTTACTCTCCTTTAAAAACCAGTGCAGATATCATACCCCAAGGGCACCTCAAAACTCTTCTTTGTCAACCTCACCTTTGCCAGAGAGGGCGAAATATCAGAAGGGGAATTAGGTCAACATTTGAATACGTTTTGTGTATTTTTGAAATTTTGATCCATTTTTATTCACTTTGGGCAATATAAAGGTCAAACTCTGCATTTCAAAAAATGCAGTTTAATCATGACTACTTATCCCAGCCAGTCACCCTGGAAACGTATTCCGAGATTTTCAGTCAATTTCTTCATTTTGAACAACGAACCACAATTTGCAGAAAATAAACAATGCATCTGGTCGATTAAATCACTGAATTAGCCAGTCGCTTCTAACTTGTGTAACAAAGAAGAAGAATCGTAATGGAAAGCCTTAGAACTTCTAAGGATTTGTGATAAACATGGCTTTAGTCATCTGCAAGAAGTAGCATAAAACCCAAGGCCTCCTTTATGTGCGCCAGCACGAACTTAGTGATCCACATCCAAGATTAGTATCACGACTCGCTTTCATGGTGTTTTGATCATCTCAGTGGGATCAATCTTTCCTTCCCACTATTCTAGCATTTATAAGTTGAGTTG
>NW_012142745.1:2926680-2928372 GCF_000956105.1 Propithecus coquereli
TCTTTGAATTTTTAAATAAGACTTTTCGAGGGTGAATAATAATAATAACTAAAAAAAGTTGCTAATGAAAAAATCAAGTTAGTGTATGGGTCGGTATTCCACAGGGAAATAACCCACTCAAATGGAGCAATTGAAGAGAGCTTGGCGCAGGAGGTATTTATGAAGGTGTGGGCTGGGCTCAAAGACATCAAGAGGGAAGGTGCAGCTGACTCCAGGAAGCAACAATACCAGGAAGCACATGGCGGAGGCCTAAGAGGGGAGAGGGAGATAGAAGGGTTACTGAGATCTGGAGCGTCTGCAGCTGTGCTGGAGAAGAGATGCCCCGCCTTCGACTTGGATGGGAGAACACAGCCATTGCCAAGCTCACCCACAGCAAGGTAGGGAAGAAGCTCAGGAAATAAATACTTCCATTCTCTGATGTTTCTGCAGGCTTTCTTACTAACCAAAGCCAATCAGAAGCCGAGGGCAGAGTACCCCATTAGAGTTGTCCCTGGGCATTCATCTCCCGAGGTCCAGAGCAGAATGCACAAGAGGGAAAAATTGATATGGAAGGGCAAAGGCTATCTAACACAGATAAAATAATAATAATTCCTATCCTCCATAGGCAAATCCACAGAGAAAGAAAGTAGATTATTTGCCAGGGGATAGGGGAGGGACAATGGGTAGTGACTGCTTAATGGGTACAGGATTTTCTTTTGGGATAATGAAAAAATTTTGGAACTAGATAGCCAGGATGTTTGCTTGACATTTTGAATGTGATTAATGCCACTGAATCATACATATTGAAATTATTAAAATGACAAATTTTATGTTATATGTCTTTTAACACAATAAAAATTAATAATTCCTATAGAACAACTTGAAAAAATAGTGCTTTCATCTCAGATGTAAGAGACAATTATGTTTGGTGCTTGTCTTGAAAATTGAAGACAAGAATTGTTTGTTTTAAGTAAACACGTAAATTTAACTAATAGAGTGCTGATGAAACTGACACAAACTCAATATCAATTCTGTTGACCCAGTTAAAAACATTTATAAGTTTATGTGAGCTTTACAAAAAGCTCAGGTACACATTTCAAAATTAAGAGATTTAGCTTAAGAAAATAGCTATTCTTCATAATATGCACCTTCTCTGCGTTTTCTTTGGTGCAAACCAGTTTATATCAGTGAAGTTTCCTATTAAGCCTTAGAATTCAGTAGCTGGTTCCACCGTGGGAATAGAGAGATTAAAAATATTTGAGAACTGAGCACCAATTTACGTGAACTCAGTTGTGGTTTAAAGCAACTAAATAAAAGTACCGAAGTATAAGACTTTTTATGGCTCACATGAGGAAACGATTCCAAACCACTGTTTTCTCTAACAAGGAATTCCTTCAGTGTGTTTTGGAAACAATTCTATAAATGTCAGTATGTTTTATGCTAATTCTTCATATACAATGCATTAATTTTATAGGGATTTAAATCACTAGGGTTTATTATTCCTTTTACATCGTATGCTTCTTTCAGAAGAAACATGAGTCCTTGATTTATCTTTATACAATGCTTTAATTGTCAAATGGTATAAGGTTTTCAATAATGGGTCAGATTCCCTTGGAATTGAGTTTGCTGATAACTTTTGTATAGGTGCCAAAACTCAGACCCCCATCTGAGTATGTATACCTTCCTAAGATTAACAGTGTCCTCTTGATTGGG
>NW_012142745.1:2928422-2930980 GCF_000956105.1 Propithecus coquereli
AAATGATCTTCACTAAGTATAAAGCAAAATAAATCTAAAACAATACTCTTTACATAAAATTATATTTCTTCTTTATTTTGGAAAGATCTTGGGGAAATTTTAGGTCAGGACAAAACACTGCCCAAACTGACCCGAAGTAATTGAGAAACCATTCAAAAGGAGGAGGGTGGACTTGTGGCGTGTTCCTCCTAGGAAAGAAGGATAGCAGAGATAAAACGTAGATTTCTTAGGGGACTTGTGCACTTTATTAAATTAGGTGAGTGGACCTGGAGAAATCTATACTGACAATAATTTCTATGTATATATGTAGAAGGAATGGTGGCTTTACTTTTCATTTTCATTATCAACTTTATCATAATGATATTAATAGACACAATTATATTGTGAGAGGGATAAAAACATCTGTGACTTTTTTCCTTATGTTCCTTAAATACTGATCCCAACACAGGCTTCTAGCTGTTATCAAGGTGCTCTATTTAAAAATCAAAATTTGTTTTTTGATTTAAATGCAAATATAAAAAATGCATGGTGAGTATTGGATTCCAACATAGCCCAGTAGAGTTTGTTTGTTTTAATCAATGTGTTTGTATTAATCCTGTGAGGACATTTTAAACACAAACATTTGTGTAAGTTCTTGTCTCCTCTTCTCTCATCTACTCTGCTACCTAAAATCAATTCCCCAGGTGCCTCTTAACGTTATCCGCTTTAGTCCCTTTCATCCCCCTCCTCCTTTCTCCCGTGTCAAATAGAGACACTCTTCCATCGTCTTTCTGTTTCAGGAAAGGCCTCAAGATGGGACATGAAGCCACGTTGGGATTACTTTACAGGAGAACCTTCCTTGGAGTCTAGTCCCATACTAGAAACATGAATCATAATGACATTTAAGAGAGATTTAGATAAAGGTGATAATTAATAGACTGAGCGGCACCAAATGCTATCAATTAACTTTATTCTCTTGAACACTTAAAAATACTTTTTGTGTTTATATTTGTAGAACACTGCCAAGAATTGGGGCCAATATTACATTTTTTACTGGTGGATTCATTACTGTTTATCAAAACACACATACATAGACAGTATCCAACAGTTCAAATAATGTGCTCCTCATGTGTTTATTTTGGATACAAATTCTTTGTTCTTTGTGTATCTGGGGACTAGAGTTTATATTTGTTCAGTCTCAGGCTTTATTTACTCCTTTCCCTGATTCTACTGATAATTTAATGAAGAATTAATCTGCTATACCCATATCATTTCTTTAATTCAGCACTGAAAAGGAAACGTTTAGCTTAATATAATTTTAAGTCAGTCTTTTGAAATTTTTTTTAGTTATTATTATTATTCACCCTTGAAAAGCCTTATTTAAAAATTCAAAGACTTGAAAAGTGTACCATTTTTCCAAGGTGATGTTGAAGGTGAGGAGAATGTACATATGAGTTGTAAATTTATTGAAAAATTAAATCTGAGTACAATTGTTTTTAGTTTAAGGTATTCACTTCTTGTTTATAGAGTATTTTTTCACTTAGCCCTCTTTGATTTCACTTCAAATCCTGATTTGGAAACTTCCTCTTCAGTTTTTCTTTACTTTTCCTTATATGTTTGACATCTTTTGGGTATTTGACATGGATAGAAAAGCACAGTGGCATGAATAATTCAAAAATTCTAAAATATATAGAAGAAAATAAATAAACAAACTTTTAAACAACCACAAGATAAATATCCTTAAGGAAAGTTACTTCTTGGTAAGGTAAGACCTCAGTGCTATAAACCCTTACCTTCTAACAGCATAAAAAAATTACAGAAGGACTAGGCTTAAATTCTCAAGGTGTTAAGTTTATGTCTTAAGAATTTATTTTATTTTTGTACTGGATTAGTAATGTAGCCTAGTTTTACCTAACACAGTTCTTCAGTATGAATTGATTAATGACATCATTATAAACTTGGTTTCTATTTAACCTTTTCAATATGGTAGTTTTTATAAGGTAAAAACTGTATGTAGAAACTTGTTAGTATCAGAATCCACTCATGTTCTTTTTCTGACAAAACTGTGGTAAATTTCTCTTTATATTGGGATAAACTGTGCTCTTCTTTATAGTTTACCTTTTCCTGTCAGTCTGCAGAGGATAAACAGCTGTCATCCCTACAGATTAATGACATTAGGGCTTATGAAACATGCATTGTGAATAAACTCATTGAAAAGTCTTTGAGAATACAGAGAGCTTTGCTCTGATTCTTGAGTGTGAACCAAGGAACAGTATGGTTGACAACCAACCTCAGTGGAAAGCCACTACTGTTTTGTTGGTTCACCTTTCAATAATTCTGCAAAGCTCATATTCATATCAGAATTGAACAAAGCTTGTTCAGAGCCTTACACGTACATTGCCATAGAGGTCGTGCTGAATAACTTATGTCACTGCCATATTTATTGCACCACTGAAAACCTGGCATTTGTAAATATTTCTTATTTTTATGGGGTGATTATAGGGTGCTATGCCTTACACAAAATTCTCTTACAAGATTTTTCTATTCATTGGCTAATACGTAAAGTGTTTGGCATCCTT
>NW_012142745.1:2932970-2934492 GCF_000956105.1 Propithecus coquereli
GTTTATATCAGTGAAGTTTCCTATTAAGCCTTAGAATTCAGTAGCTGGTTCCACCGTGGGAATAGAGAGATTAAAAATATTTGAGAACTGAGCACCAATTTACGTGAACTCAGTTGTGGTTTAAAGCAACTAAATAAAAGTACCGAAGTATAAGACTTTTTATGGCTCACATGAGGAAACGATTCCAAACCACTGTTTTCTCTAACAAGGAATTCCTTCAGTGTGTTTTGGAAACAATTCTATAAATGTCAGTATGTTTTATGCTAATTCTTCATATACAATGCATTAATTTTATAGGGATTTAAATCACTAGGGTTTATTATTCCTTTTACATCGTATGCTTCTTTCAGAAGAAACATGAGTCCTTGATTTATCTTTATACAATGCTTTAATTGTCAAATGGTATAAGGTTTTCAATAATGGGTCAGATTCCCTTGGAATTGAGTTTGCTGATAACTTTTGTATAGGTGCCAAAACTCAGACCCCCATCTGAGTATGTATACCTTCCTAAGATTAACAGTGTCCTCTTGATTGGGCATGGTATTAAATGTCTTTAAGGTGACTTCCAGGGCTAACATTCTATTGTTGACTTATAACTTTGCATTTTAAATGCTTAAACAAACACACGTGTACACAATCTCATTCAATCCTTGTGATACTCTTATACTCTTATAAGAAGAGCAAGTATTTTTCTTGTTTTGTAGATGAGGAAACTAAGGCTTAGAGAGATTATGTTACTTCCTCAAGATTAAGCTGGGATTCAAGATTAGTTCTCATTCTAAAACTATTATACCATCAGATCTGGTGCCGTATCCTGCTCAGATGGATAAACTTTCTCTACCTGTATTACAGTGGAGATAAGCCTAGCGTATCTTAAAGTTTTCTTATAAATAAGCTTTAGGCTGTGGACCAAAAGATTAATTTCATCTAATTTGTTGCACTCAAATAAAGGAGACTAAGAAGTGTGTGTTTAGTTGTGCCAACCTATGTCTCTTACAGTAGAACAAAGATTGATTTCAGTGAAATATAAAAGTTATAATCTTCTAACGATATTTGTATTAAAATGATTCATTGTTAATAATTGCAAAAATAAAAATCGACTGTCTAGATTTTAAGTATGTCCTTTAAATGTTATAACTTATTTTTTTATAAAACATACACATTGTTTTCACTTAGAGATATATTGTGAACCATTTCCTTTGACCATACTATTTCTACTCACATATACTTTATGATCACATATATTTTATGATAATATTTCATTTAAAAATATGCTATAATTTCCTTAGTCAATTTCTTTTCATTGGTCTTTTCAGGGTTTTTTTCTTTTTATTTCAGAGAAACAAATTCTGTTATTAAAACTTTTATGCAGTGTAGATAACTTCTTTAGTCTATAATCCTACCAAAAATTTACTGGTAAAAGCGTTTGTAAATTTTTAAGATTTTTGAAAAAAATTTGCCAGGCTTGTGTCTCAGAAATGCTATGAAAATTTATACTCTAGAAAGCAGTGACCAAAATTTC
>NW_012142745.1:2934542-2935721 GCF_000956105.1 Propithecus coquereli
TCCTAATTTCTCGTATATTATTAGTTTTGTTTGTTTTTTGGGCATATATTTATTTATCATTTTCCATGTCAATAGATTTGGTTTATGTCTAGATAGGTCTTCTCTACTGCAATATTACATAAATATTTATCCAAACTTTCCTTTAGTTCTATAATTTTATTTTGATGTACATATAATTTTACAGTTGGAATACATCTTGGTATATGACATGATGTATGTATTTTCTCATTTTTCTTTTTTGTTTCAAAATCTATTTAACAGATCAAAATGCCAGAATCATTTGTTTAAAAAGTCATTTCCCCATGAATTTGAAAGGCCATATTTATCATATGCTAAATACTTATTTGTAAATGATTTTGTTTTGGTGGGTATCTATTCTTTCCATTAATCACTTTTTTCCTATTAATCACTTTGATAATTCTGAATCTACCTTACACTGCCTAACTTATAGTTGCTTTATAATGTATTTTGTTACCCAATGGTAAAAGTTTTCCCACATTATTTGCTTTTTAAATTATTTTCTTGGAAATGTTTGGCTATTTATTATTTCCACTGAAAGTTAAGACCATTTCGTCCAGTTTATCAAGTTTCAAGAAAGCCCTCTTGGGATATTACTTGGAATGATCTTAAGATTAAAAATAGATTTGAGAAAAAGATTTTAATTTTAATTTTGTGTTTAATTTTCTAAGTCATTGGGAATGGAATGAGGCATTTTTTCATTTCTGTCGTCCCCAAGCCCCGGCCACGGACGATAAGGGCCGCTGCATGTTAGGGACGGGGCTGCAGAGCTCCACCGCCCCTCCCCAGCCTTAACCTTGTCTTTGTCTTCCATGCAACTTAGGAAGGGGGTGGGTGGGGTGGCACAGGCTGGCGAGCAAAGCAGGAATGGGGTGGCGGGCGCACAGTGGGAGGTGAGCGCCCCCTGTGCTAGCTTCATCCATAGGGCCGCTCGCAATGGATGGCTTCGCTGCCTGAGCTCCGCCTCCTTCCCTCCCTCCATCCGTGGAAAACTTGTCTTCCATGAAACCGGTCCCTGGTGCCAAAAACGTCGGGGATCGCTGTATGGTTATTGTTGATGTGGTGTGGTGGCTCACGCTTGTAATCCTAGCACCCTGGAGGCCAAGGAGCTCAGGAGTTGGAGACCAGCCTGAGCAAGAGCGAGATCCCCATCTCTACAAA
>NW_012142745.1:2937366-2938822 GCF_000956105.1 Propithecus coquereli
AAAAAAATTTTATACTGTGTACCAAAAAGAAAGAAAGAAAGTAAATAAACAAAATCAGAAGACATATATTAATATGTATAACAGACAAGACATTGGTATCTTCTAGTGGAATGCAATCATACAAATAATTTCAAAAGTACTGAATAGGTAGAAAAATGAGCAAATCAGAATATCAGCAGTGATTTTTCTCTGGATCATGGCTGATTTATTTTTATTTTGCTACATTTCTATATTTTCTTGCTTATTATCTGTTAGCATATATTGTTTGTATATTCTGAAAAAACTTGTTAATGAACATTATTTTTAAGACAAAGTAGAAATATGAATGAGTTCATAAATAGAGATTCACAAAGACAAGATTTATCTGACCAGGTTCTTATAGAGAGATAAAATTAGTTCACCTATACTAACTAGAGAAACATGAATCATTTATTAAATCTACGATGTCTGGTTTAAAAAAATTCATTAATAAATTTTTGTTCTACATGAAAAATAAGACAAATCCACAGAAAGGAAAGATATCCAAATTGATAAATCTTTCTTTCTCTTTCTTTCATTCTTTGTCTCTGTCTCTCTCTTCTCCCTTCCCTTCTCCCACGCATGTGTGTGCACACGCGCGCGTGCACACACACACACACACACACACACACTTCAGATTCTTGTAGAATACCACTTGGTTCACTCAAGCAAATTAACAGAGCTAAAGGACTAGCATTGAAAGCCGACAATTTGTATATTTCATTTATGTCTCCTAAATACCCTGAGAAATTGGTTAGGCAATTCAGTTTTACCTCATTTTGCACATCAGGGTACAGAGTCAGCACCTTGACCTGCTAATGTTGTGTTTCTCAAACTGGCTGTGAACTTAGAATCACTTCCTAGAAGTACTTAGACAAAGCCATCCAGGCTCTACCAATCGATTTAGTATCTTGGGATGGGGCTCAGGTAATAGATGTGTCTTACAAGTGTCTCAGATGATTTGAATGTACAGTCAGGATTAGAAATAGAAGAGCTAACTTTCAAAATCTGATTTTCTGACTCAAATTTCTGTGCTAATTTTACTGTTCCTACCCCTAAGGAGTATATTATACAAATATATAAGTTTTAAAGCATATAGTTCGTTATAGATACCTGCGATTTGGCATTTTTAAGATATTGGTTACCATGTTTGGAGTGACACAGATTTAAGACCCTATGTTTTCTTGTTATTAAAAATCAGTTGAGAAAAATCTATTTATCTATAAGGCTAATAAAGGGAGAGTCTACCATCTATACTTTATGCATCAGATACAAAAAAGATCAAGGATTTTTATGGTAGGTTTTCTGTCTAGGTTTGGAAAATCAAAAATTTTGAGAAATTTATGAGTTAAAAGAAATGAAAGCTGAACTACTTGCTAAAATGTATTAAAATATGTTGGGTTTATACATTATGTATTCCACACTCAATTGGAAGACA
>NW_012142745.1:2942287-2971553 GCF_000956105.1 Propithecus coquereli
TACTTTTTGTCTTTGATATAACAGAATCCTATAGAATTTAGATTGAATCCGATTATAGTCACTTAACACCTTGCATTCTATGTGACTTATTTCCCATTTTTTTCTAAACACATTGAGAGCAGAGGCCATGTTTTAATATTTTTAGTGCACTCAAACTAAAGATGATAGATGAAAAATATTGAGCAAATATAGAGGTGAAAACATTTAGTTATATATTTTTCAAAAGGATTCTCTTTGTATGGTATTGTTAAGGACAACACGGTATAAATAATTCTTAAACTATAGTAAAAGCTTGAGTATATAAGGGAACTGTTAATATAACAGGAATACTGATTTCAAATGGAGAGACTATTTTGCATCTCTCCAGGCTTAGATTCTTAATTTTAGATAGTGACTGCCCCTGATCCAATTAACAATGCGTAAACTGTAGGAGAAACTTTGCTGAATTGTGGGTTCCAGGGGCTCACTCTTGTGGATGGGACATACTGTTGTGATAGACTGCAATGCTAGCCCAATCTCTTTACCCCATACTCACACCGTGGGCCGTGCAACTTTGCAGGTCTTCTCACCATGGATGGGATCATGTGCTGAGCTTTCACACTGAGGTTAACCACACCACTTGCTCTGGCTAATGGAATATTCACAGATAATAATGCAAGCGGAAACTTGAAATATGCTTAACTTCAGACTTGCTTTCTTGCACCTCTGATATTGATATTGCCATGCAAGCATGCCAGGGCTATCTTGCTGAAGGATAAAAGACATACACGGAGCAGGGTAGCTAGCCAGACATGGGAGCAAGCAGCTCAAGATTGGCACAGACACCTAGCCAGCCTTCAGCTTTCCCCACACATATGAGCATAAGTTGATTGCTGTTTGCCATGAATGCTTTGTGACTCTCTGTTACGTGGCATTATTATGGCAATAGGTGACTGTTGCAGATGTCCTTAAAAATTGTTTCTTAAAAAAAGCGCTGTTGTGAGCTGAGCAAACATCCCAATGTGGTTGATTATATGCCTACTGTTTTTTTTTATAAAAGCTTATAAAATAAATAATTCCAGATTTTAATTTATAGTTTCAATAGGGGTATAGAAGGGTGAATATTGGGATTAACATGTACTTGATAGAGAAGGTTAATTATCTACACCTGTAAACTGAGCATTTTTGCCCCAGTGCCTTAGTAATTTTGTGGTAGTATGATAAGTCTTCATATAAGAACTAAATATATATTTTCAAAGGATTAAGTCATGTGCAGTTCAGTTCATGGACGTGAAACTCTCGAACAGATACCTGTGCTAGAGACATTTTTCTTTCACATGGCTTTTGTAGTCTTAAGTGTCCTTTGCTAAAAATAACAACAAATCAATAAATGTTCACATTCTCTCATTACTTTAAATCCTTCCGCTTCCCACACACTCCAAGTCCTGACCACTTTTGTGAGCTCCAGACAAATATATTCAGTTTCCAGCTAGACATTTCTAACTGGAGGTCTGTCGGGCACCTCCAAGTCAACATATCCAAAGAGAAATCCTCCATTTTTCAGTGAACACTGACATTTGGATTTCCTGTTTCTGTGACTCTATCTCCACCCATCACCAAGCCAAGACTTGAGAGTCATCCTTCATTCTTTTTCCCTCAGCCTCCTTCCCCCAAGCCTTGAAATAATTAAAATGGTCCACACTTTCCTAAAAAAGTACTCATCACAATTTGCTTGCCCTGATGGAGCCAAGCTATTTTTAAAAAAATTACTGATCCATACTCATCACTAGAAAATCAAAACCACTCATTTTGCATAATAATCTTCTTGGGGTTTCAGCATAGCCCCAATGCAGAGAGATGCAAGGATCTATTTTTTAATGATAATGCCAAAGCCATTATTTGTTTTAATATCACTGCATCTATGGATGGTTTTGAGAACAGCCTTTCAGAGAACCCCAAGAAAGAGGATTCCCCATCTTCAATTGGTCCCTTCAGAAATCAAGTTTTTCAATGCAAGCATTAAGGGGAAGAAAGGGAGTTTTAAAGTTAAAACACACAAATAGTTATCTGGCAGGAATGCCTTGCAGAAATTGTTAATGCCTAAATGCTCCACGCTTTTCAGTGGCCTGGTGCCTGAACTTAAACAGAACTTCAATAAAAGTCATACAGAAAAAATAAATGGAATGGAATCTAAGGAGCTCAGCAATTATGTTAGAAATGTTTATCTAAGGAGAAAAAACTAAACATCAATTTTTAAATCCTTTTTTATTATAAAATATAAAGGGACTGAAAGTTTATCTCTAGATTTCACTGGGCAAATGAAATGCATATGTGTTTGTATTAGGCAGGGTTCTACAGAGAAACAGAATCAATAGAATATACATATATATGGAGATTTATTATGGGAATTGGCTCATGGGGTAATGGAGGCCAAAAAGTTTCATGATCTGCCTTCTGCAAACTGGAGAACCAGGCAAGCCAGTGGTGTAATTCAGCTGGAGTCCAAAGGCCTGAGAATAGGGCTGAGGGAGCTGATGGGATAAGTCCCCATTTGTGTCTGGGTGTCCAAAAACCAGGAGCACTGATGTCAGAGGGCAGGAGAAGATGGATATCTCAGCTCAAGCAGAGAGAGTGAATTCGCTCTTCCTCTGCATTATTGTTCTGTCTGGGTCCCCAGTGGATTGGATGATGCCCACCCACACTGGGAAGAGCCATCCGCTTGACTCTGTCAAATCTCTTCCAGAAACATCCCCAGAGATACACTCAGAAATAATGTTTTACCAGCTTTCTGGGCATCCCTAAGCCCATGCAAGTTGACACATAAAATTAACGAACAGAGTGTTGAATATACACTGTTTTTCCTAAATAATGGAACTGCCATGCAGTTTACTCTACTCTGCTCTTGGTTTGAAATCCTGAGCATGGTCTACATAGCCTTGAAGAACACAGGAAGCTGAGCATATGAGGATCTTTACAGTGACATACCTTCTACAAAGTAGTTGCCTTCTTGCATATATGAAAGCCTTGAACAAGCAATGAATGGAACTGGCACACTCACAAGTTTGACTGATTGACTTTGGGTTTATTGTGGGCATCAGGTGTTAAAACAGGAACACTCTGATCTGATGCAACCGGATGGGGTGTGTGTGTTGGGAGGTTACTTAATGATATAATGCCATGCCCATTATTGCAATGTGGGGTGGGGGGATCCAATTTTAGTTTACACACTCATCAAGAGGAAAAAGTTTGCACACGTTCACCCCTGTTGCTCCATCATACAAAAACTTAGAGGATTCAGAATTGAAATAGCCAAAACCTTAAAAGCTTATAGAAACAGTAAAAGGACCTCAGTCTCCAATAGCAAATGACCTGAAGCAGCAGCTTTTTGTGCATCAGATATTACACAAAGTAAGCTGTAGATTCTGTATCTAAAGCACAGTGCGTACTTCATAAAAGCAGAGACTTATTTCCTTATTGTGATATTGCTTCTTATCAAAATAAAAGAAATCTCAAATTTTGGATCAGAACAGTGTAGGTACACCAAAAAGACCTTCAGCAAGCTTGGATAATACAGAGAGACTGAGGCAAGATCTGAATAAAGGGATGTCTAAGAAGAGCTCAAATGATCGATGAAGCGACTGGAAATGAACATCAAAACACCGTTATTAAATACTTGTAATTTGATGAATATAATTATGCTTAGCTAAAAAATGGCTTCACAAAGTTATGAAGATTAAGTGTTAATACAGCTGACCCTTGAACAACATGAGTTTGAACTGCATGGGTGCACTTAAACTTGAATTTTTTTCAATAAATACAGTGGGCTTTCTGCATAGGTGGGTTCTGCATCTGCAACCAAACGCAGATCAAAAATACAATATTCACAGGATGTGAAATCCATGTATAAAGAGGGCCAACTTTTCCTGTCAGTGGGTTCCACAGGGTCGAACTTGAGTCTGTATGGATTTTGTTATCCTCTGTCTGTCCTGAAATCAATCCTCTGGGGATAGTGAGGTATGACTGTATTTGTAATAAATTAGCAATAAATTGGTAATAATTTAACTATATGCTTGGCCATAGTAAGTACCCAAGTAATGATTAATATTAGATACACAGTTTTTATTTCAAAGTGAGAATTTGGTTACTTTCAACAGATTCTTTGGCTGCTTAATAGAATCTTGAGTTTAATATGAGTTATTTCTCTAGGTAAACCAAGAAGGCATGTATTAGTTAATATTTTGCTACATAGCAAATTACCTTAAAATTTAGTGGCTTAAAACAATAGTATTTAGTATTTATTCTCTCATAATTTCTGAAGGTTGGGAATCTGGGCACAGCTTAACTAGAACCTCTGACTCAGGGTCTCTTAGAGAGATTAATCAAGGTGTCGGTGGGGGCTGCAGTCATTTCGAGACCCGCCTGGGGAAGATTCCACTCCCAAGCTCATTCATGAAAACGTTGGCAGGATTCAATTCCTTGCTGGGTGGTTGGGATAAGCACCTCACTTCCTCACTGGCTATTGGCTGGAGGCTGCCCCTCTGTTCCTTCCCACATGGGTCTATCTTTAGGGTGATCGTAGCACAACAGCTTGTTTCACCAGAGCAAGCCAGCAAGAAGAGCCAGACAGAACAAGTACAAGCAAGGTGGAGGTCATAGTCTTTTTTGACCTAATCTTGAAAGTGACAGCCCATCACTGTTGCTAAATTGTATTCATTAGAAGAAAGCCCCTAGGCCCAACCTACACTCAGAGGAGGGGATTACACAAGGGTGTAAACCCTGGGAGTCAAGGAACATTGGGAGCCATCTTAGAAGCTGTTAAGCATGGGGCAAGTTGAGAAAACACTAGGTTTCTCCTCAGGACCTACCATTACCTAGCTGTTTGATTTAAGCAAGCCCCTTGACAGAGCTACGCTGTTGTGGTCCACAGAGTGGGCTCTGGAACAGATCACTTGGGTTTGAATCAGACTTCACTCACACTGTGCGGTGGGGGAAGGTTACTAAATTTTTCTTACCCATCATTTCCCTGTATGTAAAACTGTGAATACTTATAATATGTATGTCATACTAGTTTTGTGAGAATTAAGTGAATTGAGGCATATAAATCACTTAGAAGACTGAATGGGGATAATAGTAATGATAGTGCCTAGTTCATGTGCTTGTCGAGAGGGTTAAATGAGACAATGGGTAAGAGTCCTCAGCATGGGTCTGGCTAGTAAACATGCAATCTATGTTGTCTGCTCCTGTTAATGTCTTTATTCCCTTCATTGGAGCCCCCAATTTCTTTCCTGCTATGGATACTGTTCTCCTTCATCTGCTCTTTCCCCAGGTTTCTATAAGGAGGGTTAACTGATCTACCGAGAATGAGCAGCACAACATAAGGAGTTCTCCATACTCATGGCAGGCAGCCTGTCTCTATACAGCTGTCTGACCGCCAGCGTTTCTGTGCCACCTGGCCAAGTGCTAATGAGAAAGTTGGAAAGACATGTGCAGTTTCACACAGAAGGTAGAAAAAAGGAGTCCCAAATTCCTCGAGAAGATTGAAAGGGACTCTGGTATCAGGCATGGACACGACAACCAGCCAGGGAACTCCGGCACTCTTGGGGTTCTGCAAGAAGAGGCAGCCCTCAGTGGGGTGAGACCTATCTCTTAAAGCCCTGGGCTGAATGGGAACATTTTGCAAAATTTTGCTTAGGAAGACTGATTCCTAAGCAGTCAATTCCTGTTGAGGTCCCATTGGGAAATATTGTTTCTGAACAGTCTGGATGGAAAGGAAATGGTGACACTTTTAGAGAGAGAGAGAAAATAAACTTGCTCTGTTATTTAAACCCATATACTGGAATAAATACTAGAATCTAGGGTCCTTTTAAAGTCGTTTCAAAGCTGCAGAAAGAAACACAATAAAAGTTGAATAAAAATTTGCGTTATATAGTCATCCACACAAGCAAGTTGACTGATTGGTAAATAAAGTATAGTGTGATTATTGTAATGTAAATCACAGACAGTATAAGTGTAGAGAATTTCCTGCATTAGCAAACTAAGCCTCTTACATTAAGTGAATCACTCTGGACATTTAATATAGTTTTTACAACCAAAACAGAGGTCTGTAAATGGGGGGTCCTGAAATGATGGTGTGTGTTGGGGTGGGGGGAGTGTTCTATCTTGCGTTGAATTTCTGCAGGAACGTATATTTTATGGTTCCTTTTAAGTAACAACAACGACTTTTTCTCTCATCTTCTCCAACTTAAAGTACCCCCATGAACTCACTGACAACCTTTGGTTTTAGAGACCTGGCATCATAGATAAGAAAGACAGATGAGAATGAAATGACAACCAACCATAAAGAAATCTTTTAAATATGACCTGTTAGACAAACAAACTTAGATAAAGCTCAAAACCCCCAAAAGGGAAACTCTTTGAGATAAAAGAAATATATTTTATGTATTATACATAATTTTGTATATTTTTATGTATACCTACATGCATACATACACATACATATACATACATACACAAATAAATATACATATATACACACATACCCACATGTATGTATACATACACATACACACATACCACATATAGATAATATAATACTTCTCTAAATAAATAGTTGAAAAAATAAATACTTTCTGATTTTAAGATTAAAAACAGAGGGGCTTGGTCTTATAACAGAGTAAACAATAGGTAGTCTGCAATTACATTTTAGAGTAGTCACAAACAATGACTTCCTGAGCTCCCCAAATTCAGAAATTTGGGTTCTTCCAACAATTAAGTGGAAAATATTACCATGTAATGAGAATGGAAGATTTTCAACAAGAGTCATTTCTTGGGATGACTAACTATCACTCTGGGCATTTTTAGAGAATCATGATTGCTCCTATTCCATGCACAGGCATGTAGCTTAAAAAATATCCCTGGAGGGAACCCTGGGAAGTGTTTCACGAGTGGAGAATATGCCTCGCTCTATATGCTATGATGTACTTTGCAGTGCTCTTAAGAACATCAAAGCGCCCTGGAGCCCTATCTGGGGCCTTGGAAGGAGTCAGAGGGGGCTGGAGCCAGAAGTGGAATGGTGGGAGTGGGGGCAGTGAGTGGGGGGAGGGGTTGTGGTGGAGTGGGGAGGTTACATACCAGTTAGGAGTTTGACCTTGCAGTGAGACCCAGAGGACATGGGTCCTAATTTCAGTTTATGCCTTTAAATAGCAGTGGAACTTCAGAAGATTGAACTAACTTTGACGAACCTTTTCTCTCTCATCCTTAATGGGGAATAATGAGGCCTAGCAGATTTTTTTTTAATGAGGATTAAATGAGACGATATAAGTGAAACACTTAAGATAGAACAGAGGATAGTCGAAGCCCTCTATGAAGAGTTGCCATTATTAGCATCCCCCTTGCATTTTATATTTGGAACCACTTTGTGTTCTCTTCTTTATTTATGGTACTTAGCAATGCCTAGGGATATTTTAAAAGAAAAATGTTGCAGAGATTAACTTCATGATAAGGTGAATATGTTAAGTTTCACTTGAAGTATAGCGAAGTGGTCAAAAACTTGTGCCAAAGTTCAAGAAGTCTGGGATCAAGGGCTAGTTCTGAAAAACAGCTATATGATCTTTAGTAATTTTTGAACTTCCCTAAATCCCCTTTTCTTCATCTGTAAAATGAGGGTGATAATAAAAGCATCCTGTGGAATGATTGGACTGAATAAATGCCCCTGAAGTTCTTGTCATGGAGATGGATATATATCAAGTCCTCAACAAATATTAGCTGTTAATAATATTAATGAAATAATTGCATATATTAAGGAACTAAAAAGTATTTCCTAATTTTTAAAATGAAACCATTTTATATTTTTGGTGGTGGACCTATACCAAATATACAAAACAACAGAATGAAAACAAACAGACATGAATTAGTCCCATTGTATTACCTGAAACCAATTAACTTAAAGGTGTAAAGAAAAAGAATAGATGTCATTATATCTAAACATCTGGTGAATATGGAGAATAATTTTTAGGTAAAAAATTTATAATTTATATTTAATTTTCACATACTCACAACTGCTATGTCTTATATGTGCTTAGTTGGAAACATTTGTTCATGCAATCAGTCATTTATGTGTTAAATATTTTTGAGCATCAACTAGTGATTAACAGGAGAGAGCTAATCTCTCTCCTGGAGTATGTTCCCTAATGGATGTGATAAACAAGAAATAAACCAAAAAATACAAACTATTCCTTACTGAGAATCCCGATGAATGCTGTAAAGAAGCACAGAGTCCCATGTGTTAGCTGGGTGCTGTGGCTCATTCCTGTAATCCCAGAGACTCGGGAGGCTGAGGCAGGAGGATCGTTTTAGGCCAAGAGTTCAAGTTCCATGAGTATATTTAGCAGTAAAATCTAATTCAGACAGGGAGATTAGGGAGGGCTTCCCAGAGAAACTAATATCACCTGAAGGGGGAGCAGAAGTTAGCTGGAGTAATATTTGAGGCAGAAGCAACTGTAAGCATGAAACCCCTGATGTGGGAAGGATGAGAAGGAGTACTTTCCAGGAAACAAGAGACCAGGCTGCAGAACTGTGAGCATCGGGAACAGGTGCAAGGTGAAGCATAGTGGAGAAAATCCAGAATGTCTAGAGCCTGGCTGGCCATGTCAAGGGTCTTAGTCTTGATCCAAAGAAGAAAGGAAAGCCAATGGATGGGTTCCTAGCAGAGGGAAAATTGGAATGATTTCGCAGTTTAGAAAAGTAATTTTGTCTGCTATGCGGAAAAAGGACTGGAGAGAACTGGAGTAGATACAAGGCAAGTAATTCAAAAGCTACTACAGTAGTCCGTTTAAGAAACTGGTGTTTTGGATGCTGATGGCAGATGTGGAAAGAAGTTGATAGATCAAGAGATATTTGGCAGACAGAACCCACAGGACCCACTAATTGATAGGCTCTAGGGCAAGGTGGGGAGGGAGATGTCAATGACCACGAAGAAATGGCAGGTCCTAGTGAGCAAAGGGGTACTTTGCTGCCATGGATGCAGAGAAAAGTGCAGGTACACAGCAGGGAAGGTGGGAGGTGTGGTAGTGGTGGTGGAATTGAGTTAAGTAATAAGTTAGTATAGAAAGAAAATGCACAGCAAAGGTGGAAAAACAGAAGAGTTAGGAAAAGATCCAGACAAAGCATTGATTACTGAAGACGCCAAGGACTTGAAATGGGGGTGGGATGTGTTAAAATAAAGTGGTTCAAGTCTTCCAAAGAGAGAATATTTGCCTAAGAGTAACCACAAAGCTCCAGAGCTACATTTAGAATTGCTGGGGAACAGTGCTTACCCCCAACCAAAGAAAGCAAAACTATTAGTATTTAGAACCCCACTGCATGTCAGATGCTGGTGTTTTTCAAATAGTATCTAATGCAATCACTGGATTGCATTTACAGATGAAAAAATGGAGGCTCAGAAAGACTGATCACCCAGCTGGTAAATCCAGGTGGTCCTGACTCCAACACTCGTGCACTTTCTCCTTTATTATGTTATCTCTTACTGCAACATGTATCTTAAGTGACTTCTGAACGTACCAGTGCCACTGTCTCCAATAAAATGTATGGAAATGATTGGCTGATTTTTTTGCTTGTCTAGAAAACGGTCCTTCATGTTTTGTCATTAGCATCCTTATTTCTATCTGGGTAAATCCCTCTCTGCCATGAAGATGTAGCCTGGTTGGTCTGTTAATAGAGTTCCTTGTACTCCCTATGGCAAGGGCGTAGAAGGGCCAGTGCACTGTACAGACCAATTGAAAGCTTTTTTCCTGAAACTGGAATGAGGAGCAGAGTGACGCAAAGCCTGGCAGGTGTGAGCCCAGCAAGGCTGTCAAGCAATTCTCGCTGCCTTGGTTCTTGAGCTTTCACTGATGTTCTTTGGGCTTCTTGGTGACTCTGTTAAACCATTTACTTTTTTCCCAAAAGGTTAGACAAACGCAATTTCTGCTACTTTTAACCAAAGAATGCCTCCCAAACATTAAACCCATCCTATGCCAAAGATTCAGGAGCTGTATGTCAGGGGACGGCCTGCCCCCGCAGCTCTGCCTGGAGCATTTTTGTACTGGAGTGCTTCAGGGAGGAGGAGAGGAAGGGGCAAGTTTGCAACTCCTGTGAGTAAGTACAGGATCAAAGGTGTTTGATAAAGTTCCACAGGAGTGGTTGGGGTGGTGGCTAGCCTCCCTCTAACCTGTTTAATAAAGGCAAGGGTTCACAGAGAAAGTTTAATTTGAGCAGAGTTTGGAATTAAGTGGTAAAAGAATTGATGAGTGCTAGGTAGGAAGTTGCTTTGTAAGTACAGAGTTATATGAAATTTCTATGCCAGAGCTCTACTTTCATTAGGTACAGACAACAGAAAACAGTCATTTAAATGTGACCACGTCTAATGATTACTAAGCTGGCCTGGGTTCAAACCACATGCTTCACGATAAAATATTTTCTGTATTTGAATTTATCATAACCCATTGGCTTTCTGAGAAGCATTTTTCATTCAAAAAAAAAAAGGTACGTTCTTCAAATACTTCAAACTTTTTCTGTAATGAATTATATTAACCTTAATTCATGAAGCAACACATTCTTCTGAGTTAATACACAGTCCTACTGGGAGGATCATTCTTATAATTCCTAGTTTTTGAGAGAAGTGACCACTGCAGATTATATTAAAAACATTTTTTTGATGATGTTCCATTTAGCTATCACTAAAGGTTGGGAAAGTTCTTCTTCTAGTGGTGGGGTGATACTGGTGGACCTCTTGGGGAACTGAGATGAAAAGTAGTAATTTCTGCAATAGGGATACTTCAGAGTGCAAAGTGAGGGCATGATTTTTGGAATAATGTGTGTATGATTACATTGTGAGATTGTGCTCTATTTTTAATCTGATATACATAGTAAATGGGAAATTAATTGCTAAAAAAAATCTAGTAGTTTACTTTAGATAAATAAATGTTTTAAATCATTACCATGTATAAGATGCTCTTCCAGTTCTTCTTGGGGTGGTACCAAGGTCCAAGGTCAATAAGAAATTAACTTTGCTCTCCAGAATCATATAGTCCAGCATTTTACCTAACTGGGCGTGAGGAGGAATTAAGTATGTTAAATAATTGAAAGTACAGAATAAAGAAGAAGGTAGTTACTTCTAGAGTTAGAGGCCAAAACCTTCTTTGGGGTTGGAGAGGGTGGCATCTGAGCTATTCCCCCAGGTCCTTACGTGTCACAGGTGCCTCCCATAGCCCTCCTGCAGTAACGAAAAGAAAAGAAGCCAAATGTTGTGGAATGACGTGGCCATTGGAGAAGTATCCGAGAAGGAGAATGGGTGTCCCCAGGGTGACCAGAGAAGAATAACAAACATAAGCATGTGGGACTTGTACATGCTTGGGACCAGAAGCACCCCTAAGGACCATGAATTTAAGGGCACACTTTGGGCACACTCTCTCTGACCTGCTGAAGGAGACAGGTTGACTCAGGGGGAACAGCCGACTTCCCGCTGTGCTAAAAAGTGCTAAAAAGGACTGAGATTCCTTCTGACAAATTGGCTCACACTGGTTTTGAGTGTAAAAGTGGACACTGTCCTTTCTCCTTTCCACTTATATATTTCAAGCTGAAATGATGTGTTTGTGACATCTTTTTTCTTCAATAATATCATTAAGGTAGACTTTTACCTACCTTCATTTTATAAAAGTATTTCAGAAAGTAAAAAACTCAGTGTCCTTCACCTATGTTAGGGATGGTTTATTCATCAAAGCTTGAAAAGAACATATACAATTCAAACAAAACATTAAATTTGCCCTTTTTCCTGGTTCTGAGCACACTGCTATAGGAATGATGACAAACTTGTACACTTTGCTATAGGCAAACTAGACCTATGTATTGATTTTGTGGTTCCAAAAAAAAACATTCAACAAACATGCAAACAAAAATCCCAGGCTGGCACAAAACCAAGTAGCCCAGTAGACCATTGCACCACTCTGGATAAAGACAAGACCAAGCCCATATATGTCAGGCCACTGGCAGAAGGCCTGGCAAGAGTAGAAGTTTCACATAGCTTCTGTGGACATCCCTGCAACCCTGGGAAATGTATCGCCACTGACAACCTAATGTTAACTGACTCCAGTGACTCACCCTCCAACCTCTAATATGGAACCATAACTTAAAGGGACTAGCCACTTGCTAGTATTAAGAGATGTAGGGAACTGTACTGAGCTTTTTTCTTCAAGCTGAGGATAACAATGTGTCCTCCCTAGGGCAGAGCCAGGCCTGCGCATGTGCCAATGTCTGAGGAAACTCTGGTTCTATGTCATCACAACTGACTGTATTCTACAGAGCCAGGCCTTCTGCCAATAGCCTGACCTATGTGGCACCAGTCTCGTCTTTATGCTCGTAGGGTCCACAAGCAGCTGGCCTTAGAGAGCAGTGGATTGGTCTACTGTGCTATTTAGTTTTATTCCAGCTGGGGATTCTTGTTAGTAGAATGTTTTGCTTGGAGTCACCAAATCAATACGCGGTGCCAGCTTGCCTGGAGAAACGCAGGGAACTGGAAACCAAGAGGTAGCATTAATAGTGAGAACACCACAAGGTCCTTCAGGAAAATGAGCAGAGGAACCTATGAGAGACCCATGGGCCAGGCTAGACTGATTGATCCCTGAGTAGGGATATCAGATTTTGCAAATGCAAATAGAGAATGTATAAGTATGCATGCAATATTTGGGACACGCTTACACTAAAAATGTTTTCATTGTTTATCTGAAATTCACATTTAACTAAGCATGGGTATTTGATCTAGCAACCCTGTCCCTGAGATAAAGGCTACAGTGGAGGAGAGAGTAATTCTGTAGAAGTCATACTGAAGCCAAGCAATTCAGACAGGAGTACGGTTCACTGGGACAAACAGTTCTCATCGTCAAGTGTGGTGAGTGACTCAGGCAGATCTGACTGCAAGAAACTTGTTCTATGAAGACTACATTTGGTATTATCACCTTATTCTCCTTGTCAGTAATCTCGCCCTATTTTCCATTTCTTTTCCACATCATCATCTTCCACATTGCAGATAGAGTCAGCTAGGTGTATCCTGAGGGGCGCTGTTGGATTGAAGAGACTCACAAGGCAGCACCTTCTGTCTCATCCCACTCCATACCTTGTCACTCCACGTTTTGCTAAACTCGCTGTTAGTTGAGTGCTGCCCTCCAGGAAATAAATCAAAGAGAAAGTCACTAAGTCATGGTCACAGCACTCAGGGGATGGAGAGATTGGAATTATTGCAATCCTTTCATCCAAATCCAACCCTGAGACGGAGGGTGGGAGAGAGTGAAGAGAAGCCCCTCACCTCTGCCCTGCTCTGGCTTTGTCAGGCAGGTGTAGTGAGCACCTACTCTATGGCAGGCATGGTGTTTGGAGAGGGGGGAAAGCTTTGACAAAGCAACATGTTTTCTATATTACTCAAGTGGAGTCACAATCTATGTGACAATCTGTGTATTCACAGTCAGTCCCTCCTAAGAAACTTTACCCTCACTTCCAAAAGGAAGGAGACAAAGAGGAAAGGTGACAAAACTTGAGAATAACTGTTGAAGGATGTACAAGGCTAGAGTTCGTTCATTCAAGAAATATGAGTTAAGGAACTCAACTCTTGTAGGGTCATTTTCTTTCATGTAGGCAGTATAGACCCAGTGCTCAGTGTCTAGAACACATTGAAAAGCTATGAAAGTGTTTGAGACAAGAAAAAGATATAGAAGAAAACTTCAAATTTAATACTCAATGTTTTATCAAATATCTAAAAATGTAACATTATTTCAGTTACGCAACTCAACTCATAATTACATGAAAAGTTTAAATCAGAAGAGTAAAATGATTTCTTTTTTTAAAGGCCCGGGATGCTAAAGGTTAAAATCCTTTCAAAAATTTCCCAGTAGAAATTATATCTAATATGGAATGCAAGTATGTTAAGAAAAAAGATTTTTTTTAAAGTTGTACTTAATATATTTCAAATTGATACTCCAGGCGTTTAGTTATGTCCCCTATTTAGTTTTCTCAAATATGGGAATTAAGTCATATTTTCCCTTTTGTATATTTATTAATAATACACATGGAGTCTATGCCATCTGTAGTCCTTTGTTGTTTTAAAGTTATTCATTGATAATGACTTCCATTTTATGTTTTTGATTTTAAAATATGCTTTACAAGCATTTATAGTTGTCATCATAAATACATTAGCTCTGAAGGGGCTTTAGGAAATTGTCTTGTCCAATCTCCTCACTTCACAGATAGAAAAATTGAGTGACTCAGTGACTGAGTTGACCAAGGTCACAAACTTAATAAATGACAGATATGAGCCTCCAAATTGGGTTTTCTTGTTCTACTTCCAGGGCTTATTCTACCATAGCACACTAACTTTAAAACATTTTCCAAATATTTTCTCCTCTTTTGCTGAATAAAATTGCTGATATTATATGTAAAAATGTTGGCTCATCTTACTAAAGATATACTAGCAATATTAATTATATATTTAATTCTTCTGCCTGGACACACAATTAGCTGTCCCAACCAACCTGAATGAAAATTGTCCATGATAGCATGAAGATAATCACACTGTTTATTTGCAAACCCCTCTCATTTTCACTGTAAGTTTTGAGTCATGCCAAATAAATTTGGATATAAATGCATTTATTACTTTGGTTTGCAATTATTTGAAATTATAAAGGCAGATATTGAAATAAAAGTCCTTTTGGGGATGACTTTGATACAGTGTATTAATTTTAATTATATCATTTATGATCATAATATGGTTTTAGCATTTGCTTCTGAGTTTTCTTACATGGAAACCTATTTGTCCAAGAGTTCTATAAAGCCTATAACCAGAGTACGTAGGCGCTTTGAAAGGAGGGTGAGATTAGCACAATAATAGCTAGCTTTCTTCTCTCTGTAAGAATATTTTAATGTAGATAAAATAAGAGCATATTAGAACCAGAATTATAATTATATAGCAGATATTTTTTAGTCTAAGCTTCAGGTAGGCCAGTTTCTAATTAGAGTCTAAAATTTTAAAATATTAAATATAGATGTCTGATTCAAAAGATGGTCTACATCTTTATTAAAGTCTTACACTAAGGCCATTTCTTCCCAGATTTTGATTTAAATTATTTTTATGTTTTTTCATTTTTGCTTATTTTTACCTTTTCATGGATTTAAAAATGTATTTCCTAGGCTTTGTGTTTGTGGTCTTCTTTTACATTAATTCAATCAGAAAGATCACATTCCTATTTATAAAAAATAGGTATTCTAAGTCTTTTAAAATCTTTTTAGTTTAAAAAGCCATGCTATAGGCTTGTTGTTGTTTTTGATACACAAGAACAAATATGAAAACTACATTTTAGAAAGATCTCTATTTTCTATTGTAGTGACATTTCAAATTCAAAATAGTTTAAGAACATTATTAGATGAGGCCTTTGGTATAATTTTTGACAGATGGAGATGAATAAGGAGAAGCCAGATTTGGAACTCTTCCACCAACTAGTCATAAAAGAAATGTCATCCTCTTAGTCTTCATTTTAACTCCATTCCTTCAAATTTGTCTCTCATTTGGATTAGATCGTTTAATTCCCTCAGTTAATCCTCATCCTAGCCTTTATCGCCCCATTCTGTATTCTTTCCTTATTTAAAACGCCAGGCAATTCCTTTTTAATGCTGCAGGTATGTTGAGAACAAATGTGGATGCAAAGAAGACATTTTAGTTTCTTACTGAATTCAGCAGATTCCCCTACTACACAAAGATGTTTGGAGGATTAGCAAGCATCTCAGGAATTGGTAAAATGATTTCTGTCTGACTTGTATGTTGGGGAGTAATGACAACCAGTTTTCTCATCCAAACATTTATTGATTAGTGATGGATCCTCAGTCTAATGGAGAGAACCAAGTCCCTACACTGCTGCCTCTTCAGAAGATAAATAAACCATGATTTGTAATAAGTCACTTAAGCCAGATGTCAAATTAGTTTTTATCTTCTCTTCCTTCTCATTTGTTTTTTCTCCCTGTTCTATGCTATTTTGTAGAAATATGTAGGCTATAGTGTAACCTTTTTGAGCAAATGTATTTTTTCTGACACATTCTCCTAAAGCCTGAATTCTCTCAGCCATGTGTTGTAAAGATGAGGAGTGTCTTGCCATGGGTGGGCTACAGGGCTTTCTGGGCTCTGCTCTCAGAACCGTAGAGGTTCTAGATGTTTCTCAGTATCCCCCCAGGAACCAAAAGATGTAGAAAGAGGGTAAGCAGATAGGACTCTGTGTGTGCATGTCCTATTGTGGGGGGAGAGTATTAAACATTGCTTTACTCAAGGAATTATTGGTATTACCAATTAGGGCTCCTTGTATTATTTGTTTAAACGATAGTTCCATTCCTTAAATTAAAATTATAAATATTTGGAAACCACTGGTCTAAGTGGATAAAGACACTAGTCAATGCACTCTGAGAGCCAGGCTAAAATTTTAGCTCCAGTGCTAATTAGATCTGAGACCTCGAATATGTCACTTGATTATCTTAACTTTCAGTACACTCACCTACAAAGTAGTGGGGCTAAAGAAATGATCTCTAAGGTCCTCCAAGTTCTGTAGCACTGTACAGTCATATGAGAAGTTCAGTCATTTGCTTTTCCAATATATTCTTTTTATCAAACTGTTATTATCTAATGTAGTAAGGTGCTTTTCAAATGAGGACCAAGTGTCTTCATTTGTAGAATTATTGTCTAGATTTGATGATTTCAAAAGTCCTTCTCAGGTCTCAGAATTCTAGGATTCTATGGTCTTTTTATGTACTACTAGAAGTGTACAGAGATACAAATCATAAGTATAGAGTCTTTGCAACCTATACTTTCCTTCTGCGTGCTGAGAGGAGAATTTTATTTTAATCCTTTCATTCTATGCCCCTTCTTCACCTTTCTAGATAGTGCTTAAATTTGTAACAACAAAAGGATGGGGGAGACCTCAGGAGGCTGTTAGATAAAGATGAAGGCTTTTTTCTGGAAGCAGGACATTGGAGCAAGATGCATCAGAATAGCTGTGGTGTACGGAAACAGTGGATCAGAGAACAATAAGGATATTAAGAAATATTTCTGAGATCTATCTATAAATTGCTTGGGTTATTTTGAAAGTATTAATATATTATGGCATGTATATGTTCTTTGCATTGAGATATACCTCCAGGCTTTAAATTATAGTGTTCAGAGCTTTATAAATGTTTTAGAAAACAATATTGTTTAGTAAACTAAATATTACACCAGAATCTGAAGTGTAAAACTAGTAAAACCATTTGGGGGTTTCCAAAGCTTACAGCAATACACCTTCTGCTACTCTGTGAATTGCTCCTACCGACATACTGAGAGAGGCGGCCATGCCAGTCTGAATTTGCCTATATGTCCATGAGGGCCTAAGCCATTACTCTCTCCATCTCAGCTTCCCTATCACCTCTCTTGCCTCCTTCGTTTTCTCTCCCTTTCCATAATCCATCTCTGCAACACTGCACATCTAATTCACTCTTCTCTCTCTGCCAAACAGCTTTAATTGGGTCCTTTTGGATACAACTTTCTCATAGCTCCTGGGTTTATATACCCTTAGTTCCAGACATCAGCAAAGATGAACCACTTGCTTTCAGTTTCAATTCCAAATTCATAGTAGAGAGAATTTGGCCAGCCCAGCTCTGTCCAGGTGTCTACACCTGGTGTCAGCCCCGGCCAGGCAGTAAGTGTTACAGAAGTGCCTCCTCAACCACGAAGCTCCAGAAAAACACAGGGGCCTATCAGTCTTCCTCACGTCTGCTTCTAAAATTCTACAATCCTGTGATCTTTCCACCCACAGGTTGAGAATATCTTGTGCTTCCACAATCCTCCAATTTGCCACATCATTAAGGATTCCACATTGCCCATTATCCCACATGCAAACAAATGCACGCTCTGTAACAGGAAGAATCCAGGCGCTGAACCATGCATTCTCTCACTGCTCCAGCCCCCCTCTACTGACGTGGATTACCAGACATTATTGACGCTGGGCTTCTGTCTCTGAAAGTCAGAATTCTCTAGTGGCCCAAGATGTGTCATTGCCCATCCTTCCCGTAGGGTGTCCCAAGTGTTCTCTGCTTGTCTCCAGGCATTTTGTCGGTAACAGCATCAGTGAAGCATAGATGGTTTCTGAACAACCTATGAATGTTAACTAATAATCCCTCTGAAGATAGCTGACTAAAATGGCTCTCACTGCCACAGAGGTAATTAAGGAATATTGACTAAAAACGACGGGGTGTCACCTTACTTTTACAAGAAACGTCAGTGGGTCTTTTCTTATTCAGTCAGTGACTTTTATGGACTAAATTGTGTTCTTTCAAAATTCATATGTTGAAGCCCCAATCTCCAATGTGACTGTGTTTGGAGACAGGGCCTTTAGGGAGGTAATTAGGTTAAATGAAGTCATAAGGGTGGAGCCCTAATATGATAGGACCGAAGTTTTTATAACAAAAGGAAGAGATGCGAGCGGTAGATGTGCACAGAGAAGAGGCCATATGAGGACACAGTAAGAAGGTGGCCATTTGCACTGGGAGGAAAGAGCGCTCACCAGAAACCAACCCTTACAGCACCTTGATCTCGGGCTTCTAGTCTCCAGAACTGTAAGAAAATAAAATTCTGTTGTTTAAGCCCCCAGTTTATGCTACTTTGTTATGGCAGTCTGAACAGACTAATACAATGACCCCATTGACACACGCCTGAAAACAAAAAATGCACATTTGTCTGTGGCCCGGGCCACCCCCAGAGGAGATTCTCTGTTTTTATCCCCAGATCAATTTCTCCCATGGCATTAACATCTGATTTCCACTCAGCCAATCTGATCAGCTCTGTGCTCATCTGAACTGGTCACCAAAACAAGCGAAATGCCGAATCGACCTTGCCACCGTCTGCTGTTTTTCAGTTGTCTAGACATAGTCACAAATAGACGACTGCCCACTATAAATTTTTAATGAGAGATTTTGAAATTAGGAAAGGAGAGAAGCAACTGTGATTTATGGCCTGGAGTTATAAAATAAGAAGGGACCCACCTGAAAAGCCAGCACAGGATTTCTTTCCATGAGCTTCCTCAGATCGGCAGCTCTCTTGGCTGTGCAAGTCCAGAATTACCAGTCCCATTTTTACTCCTCCCACTCTTTCCAGAAAAATCCAATGATACGTCTTCCTGATTCTCAGTTTATGTAATGAGAATTTCAAAATTATCCAGAAAGCATAATATCTAAACCAAATTAAAATGATTTGGGAGTTATTTGTTACTCTAGTTAAGTAGTACTTAAGCAGATTAGATCAATGACGCCTTTGAAAATATAGGGCAGGGATGACCTTCTCCCCAGAGACTGTCTGTGTATTACAAAGAATTTTGGGAATGTGCAGGTATCTTGAAGCCTATTCAAGCACCTGTGGATGTCTGGTTAATACCCTTCTAAGCTTACCTGTGCCTTAGCTCCCTTCTCTGGTGTGGACCTAGGTCTTCTGAGCTCTGTTCCTATATAAATGTAAATATTCAGAAAGCAATATACCTGGAAAATATTCCATTAAAATGTGTTCACTGAATTAGGCTATATCACCATACTCTCAGAGGGATGAAAACATGTTTACATCTATATGCACAATGTGTGTATATGTGTAAGTGTATGCCATTGTTTTTCTTTTTTCCCAAAACTTTAGTAGAAGACATTCTTCTTAATGTTAGCCTCTGTGTCTTTTACATAAAGATCTTGGTAATGAAATGATTTTCCCCCTAGTTTCTTTCCACTGAGCTTCCTCTTAGAGGCAATAAAAGTTATACAACTCAACATGTTTACCTTTTCTCTTGGCTCCCAGAAATCTTATAGCTCTGTTTTATTGCTAACAGCAATAACCAATTTATTCTAAGTTCCTGGAAATTGTCCTTTCATTTTAAGTTTATTTAATTATTTTTAACTAAATTAACCCATGGGAAATCTTTTTTCTGAGATAGGCAGGACATAAACGATGAAACAGAAAAAATTAGCAAGCCAGAAAACAACAATTACCTTCAGCAGCAAGATAAATGACAAATTTTCATAGAAAAAAAGCTTCTATAACTTCCAATATTGACTCAGTAGAGTGAATAATACTTTCCTAGTACAAGGATGATACTAGGTGTTTCACCATCAATAGGATATGCTTTTATTTTTCTAGCTAACAGGTGCTGAGAATACAACTAGATGTCAAAGACTCTGTCAGATGAACATTGAAGGTACAGATGAGGAAAGGTAAAGCCCCTGCCCTCAGGAGATGAGCCATTCATAACTTTGGGGAAAAATAGTGATTAGGGAGCAGTGTGAAAAATGCCATATTAGGAGTACACACAGAACGCAACTTTTGTATGCAATTATTTCTTTACAGTAGCTGAGTAGATATGCAACTCCTATCTCCAACTCTCAACTGTACAATCAATCTTTCATTTTGTCACAAAATCAATGTTCCTAAAATGTTCACTTTCCCATTTAGTGTTGTTGATCAAAAGTACAGTTTCAACTTTGCAATCTGCAAGAAGAAATATAAATGGCCAAAAAATATTTAAAAGCCTTAACTTCACTAAAAATAAAAGAATTTCAAATAAAAACTAGATACCTCATTTTGTGTGTGTGATACCAATTTTACAAAAAGAACATGAGTGAGCATTGATGAAAATGTGGAGGGAAAAGCACCATCGTATACTGTCAAAAGGGGCAAATATTTCCAAATCCTTAGCCATGTGAATAACTTTTGATTCAACAGTTTTACTTCTATAAATTTACTCTAAAGAAATAATAAGTTTTGTGTTATATATATACCTATACATATATGTATGAACAGTATTATTTATAATAAAAATTACCTAACAAATTATGCTAACCTAAAATGCAATGGTCACTGAAAATGGTGCTGCAGAATCATGTTCATTAGCACACAAAAACTTTAATGAAATTATTGCCTGTAAGCAAAGCAGGTTGTAAAACAAAATGTCTAGTAAAATCATGTATATGTGCACACGTGTGTGAGTGGGAGAGTAGGAAGATGGGCAGATTAATGGGTATATAGAAATACATAAAGATATATGGATACAAGAGACTGAAGAATGTATACATCATCTCTAAAACAGTGTTCCTCAAAAGGTGTCTTCAGGCCCACTAACAGTAATTCAATGCAGATTATAGGGTTCAAACCCCATTTTCTGAATCAGGAGTGGGACAAAGGATCACATTTTAACAAGCTTCTGAGGTGATTATTATGCCACAGAGAGGTATAATCTATAATTAAAAAGGAATAATATCAATGCCAATTTCCAGTGAAAAATTGCTTTCCAATACAAGAACCAACCCAAAGGAGCTCCTAATGGCCAAAGTGGAACAATTAGGACAACAATATAAATAATGATAATTTCAGATACTAATGCACAGAATAAAATATGAAAATCCATAAATCCAAATTGATAAAGTTGAAGAATTGAATAAATTCTTCCTTATGAAAGAATTCCAAGTAATATATATAGAAACAAAGAGAGGAATAGAAAAATTACCATTAAGTAAATGCTACAGTAATTGTTGCAGAAATGATCAATGAATAGATGCTAAAATTGATGGATACAAGTTTCAGAAAAGAAAGGATATTTGTATAGTCTTAAAGTATCTCCCTTGAGATATTAATTAATTACAAAGGAAAAGTCTTAATTTTATGAAGAAACATGGCAGATACTACCTTAACCAAGTAACCAAGGTTAACATCACCAGGAGAAAGAAATACCAACGTCATGAACTCCTTGATACCAGGCACCAAGAAGGACACAATGTCATTTCAATGGCATTCATGCCAAAAAGCTATAATCTTATTATAACATGAGAACACATCAGATAGACCCAAACTGAGGGACAAAGTAAGTGACCAGTACTCTTCAAAAGGGTCATGAAAGGCAAGGAAAGACTGAGGAACTGTTACAGACTGGAGGAGCACAAGGAAAAACAACTCAAAGAAAGATGGGACCCTAGATATGGTCCTGGAAGACAAAAAGAACATTAGCAAAAAAAAAAAGAAAAGTCAAAATAAGTTGTAGTTTGGATAATAGTTTGACCAAGGTTAATTTCCTGGCTTCGATCATTGTACAATAGTAATGTAAGATGTTAACGTTGGTGGTAGCTGGGTGAGGATTATAAGCAAAGTCCATACTTATTCTTTGAAGCTTTGCTGTAATTGCAAAATTCATTGGAATAAAATCGTTAAGCAGTCTCTTGATTCAGCATTTTTCAATTCTCACTAAAATATTTATAAATCACAGACAAAGGCAATCATGAAACCACTGAAAACTGACTCTCCTGCTAGTGCCAGATTCTTAAAGGAATTCCCTCTAAATCAGGCTGGTGATGCTAAATTGAGGAACTAAGTTGGTAGCCAACAAATAGCTTAGCCACTGAAAAGACAGTGAGTAAACCAGTAGGACTGAAACAAACAAGAAAGACCCTTCATCATTATTCTGCATCATCAGTACCTCGCTCGGAAACTCAAGGCCTGTTTGAGTCAGAAAGCTGGTCAGCGGCATCTCTATGCCGTGCTACTTTCGGTTCTACTTTCAGAGGCAGCGGGAGCTGTTTAGTTTGGCAGGCGCCTCTGTGGGCCTTTGCTATCTGCCTGAAACACAGTGAGGCTTTGGCGTGCTGAAGGCTCCGGAGACCATACGGTACTTGGCTCCCGCCACTCCACGCCATGGCTGCACCTGCAGCAGTGTGGTGCCCAACGCGTCAGGTTGTCAGAGTAGAGCCTGCAGGATCTGGGGACTAGCCACGGTGGTGAGGCGCCTTCTTCATGCTGTTTCCAGCTGAGCCCGGGCAGGGAACTTCAGCAGCAAATATCAAAGCAGGAGAGGGAAAACTTGGCAAAGTCACCAATTTGTTCATGATCACATGTGAGACATCTCCAAGGATTCTCAGAAGTTGTCGGAAAGGTTTGCAAAGTACTAATGGTACTGAATGGCAAATGCTGGTGTCTGTCCGTGGAACATGGTTTATCTCCATGCCCCTGGCATATGGCAGAGACCCAGTAAACATTAGGTCTTATTTTTATCATTACCCCATTGTAACCATCTGGGGAAATCTGATCACACGCTGGTTAAGCTAGCTCTAAGTTATGAAGAACGTCTTTCCAGGTGCTGCATGAGTTGGAGGCTGCGGTGTGGCAGACACGAACAGGGGTGTCTGAGTCAGGGTGTTGGTTCTGGATCTGCGTTGACTTGGACCAGCCACTACTCTTCCAGGAGCCTCTTATCTCGCCTTTAAATATGGGGATGAGGTGTAATCGCCAAGGTTCCTCTTAGCCACAAAGTTCTATAACTCTACACTTTTCAAATTCTTTTCTTTCACTAATTATTGGACCCTATTACATAAGTTGTTGACCGTCTGCTCAATATCAGTAGAATATGGGAAGAACTCCATGTTAGAAATGTAAATCCCCGAACCTCCCTCCAGACCTTCTGAATCAGAAACTCCAGTTGATTCTGATGTTAATCTAAAGTTTGAGAAGCACAGCTCTAGGCTCTCTTCTCATTTTTCAGGGAAGAAAACTGATGTCCTAAAAAGAGATGTGACTTGCCTAAAAGTGTGAAAACGTGTTCCTGTTGGGGCAGGACCTGAATCAGTAATATGGCCTAACCCCCAACAGTAACAATAGCAATAGTAGCTAACAGGGAATAAGCCCTTCTTATGTGTCAGGCATTGCGCTAAATATTGAGTGTAGATATGACATTTAACACTCCCTACCCTGTTAGGTAAATATTGCTGAATTTCCTTACTCACATTAGTAAACTGAGGTTTAGAGAGAGGTTAAGCAGCCCTCCAGATGCTGGCCACAGAGCTGACAGTTGCGGAGCCTGAACTGGAGCTCAGTGAGTGAGTCTGGAGCCCGTGCTGAACCATTTCGTCATAGTGACTACAAATCAGGTCTCCCCCTCCTCATCCTCCTGCTCTGCTGTTTCTTACACTGACTACATACTCCAAATGAAACACAAAACCAGAAGGCAAGAATAGGCCCATTTTGAACATGAATTTCCTTGAAGATGGAAGGGAAAATGTTTTTTTTTTTCCTATTGAAACAGATATTAATGGATTAGCAGGTAAAATTTACATAGCATTTTAATAAAACACACAACTTTAAATAGTATGTAGCGTGAGGGTGACTGCTGTAGCTTGTACAACAGTCAAATAGGGTTAGGTATCCATTCTTCTCTACACATGGGACTCCTACTCAGAAAAAGTTTGAGAACATTAGCACCATGTCACTTGAGGCTGTCTCCAGTAAGACTAACTTGTTATTTTTATAAACAAACAAAGGACATTTAATGAAGCCTAGTATATATTTGGTAAGTTCTTGGTCTTTTATAATTAATTTGCTAGCAGAAAGCACAGTAATTCTTGACATACAGAGCAAGTGCTGAGTAAGTATCTGGTGTCTCTTTTATTGAAAGCTCTCACATCTTAGTTCACCTGTTATCTTAACCTCCATCCCTAGCTCCTCAGAGTATTGTCTCTAGACCAACAATATCAGTATTGCGAGATCTTATGATAAGAGCAAAATCTGAGACTCCACTTTCTTCCTACGGAATCAAAATCTGCTTTTTAACAAATTTCAGATGATTCATATGCATACCAAAATTTCAGAAGCATTGCTCTGCTCAGCTACCTACTCCCAAAGTTAATACTATAGATCATTGGTTCTCAGAGTATTGTCCCTGGACCGGCATCATCAATATCACCTAGGAACCTGCTAACAGGTGCAAATGCTTGGACTCCATGCCAGACCTATCGAATCAGAAACTCTGGAGGTGAAGCCAGAAATCTGTGATAGCAGCCTCTCCTGGTGATTTTCAAACTTTGCTTCATGATAAAAATCATCTGCAAGAGATTTTAGAACTTCTAATGTCCATGCCTTGTCCCATACTAATTAAAAAAAAATAATTCTTAGACCAGTGGTTCACACATTAGAATCATCTCAGAAGCTTTTAAAACATACTTGAACCACACTTTTCTGAGATTTCAAATTTAATTATCAGGGCTGATGCCCAAGTATGGTATTTTAAAATATCTCCTAAGTGATATTTTTGTTGTTACCTATGGTTGCACCACTTTCAAAATCTAAATTAACATATGCTACTCTCTGGTCACTTCCTCCCATATTTCCAGCTCACTCTTTCTAGTACCCCAACTCCAGGGATTTGGCCCCACTGGCACCTCAGATCCGTTGCTATCTACCACTGATATCTGCTGTTTGGTGTGTCCTCACGTTTCCCCATGCCTGGCTGACATTCCATAGGCCACTATTATAAATACTCCCTTGCCCCTCTCTTCCTCCTTCTGTACCCAGAAAAATCCCAATTTTGGTTAAATCCAACTCCTTTCAGATTCTACAACGGCTCAAATAGCTGAATGTCACTGGAGGAAGACACCACGCGTGTTGACTGGCATCGGGCCTCACTTTGCATTTATGATAGCAAATCTCAAGTGGACACTCAGTGTCGCCAGGCAGCCCAACAACACTCCCTGGCTGATTCACTCCCCAGTCTCCTCAGGGCCAGTTAACACGTTTTCCTCTTCCCTGAAACCTCAAAACGCCTTCCTGCACTCCGCACTCTCAGCTGACGACCTGGTTTCTCAATTTACTGAGAAAATAGAAGCAATGCGAAGAGAGCGTTCTTCCCTGCTTCCCACCAACCTTCCACGTGGCCATCATCTGTACCCTTGAGCCCTGCCTGCCGCCCTGTCGTGGTGGATGAGACAGCTGGGCTCCTCCAAAGGCAGTATTTCCACTTGTTCTCTGGCTCTCTTCCTGTCCCTCCACTCGAGCACTTTGCTTTTGTCATTTCCTCCCTCCTCTACTGAATCATTGATTTTTCCTTCCCTGCTAGATCATTATAATTGGCACACAAACATCCTATAATATTTTTATTTAAAAATCCTCTCTCATCCCATATTCTTCTATATCTCCTATGTCATTTCTTGGCTCTGCTATAAAACAAAACTTGAAAGTGTTGTCTGCATTAGCTTTATCCACTGCCCCATTTCTTACTCTCCCTCAAAATCACTCACGTGAAGCTTTGTCCCATCACCTACCTGATCACTGCTCCACTGAAACTTTGATTGTCAAGGTCACCAATGGCTCTTATGTTGGCAAATTCAATGGGGAATTTTCAGTCTGCATCTTTTTTGATGTCTGAACGGTACTTAGCAAAGCTGACCATTCTCTCCTTGAAACATTTTTTTCTTAACATCAAAAAACCCAAAATCCTCTTGTTGTATTCATACTTTACTGTCTCTCTTTTCTTTTCTTTTCTTTTCTTTTTTTTTTTTACCTTTTTCTTTGCTAAATCATCCTGTATTTCAATCTATAAATTTTGGAGAGTCCCAGGCATTAGGCTTTCTTAACTGTCTCCTGTAGCTACACTATGCAATAGGTATTTCATCTAATACCATGGAGTTAGAAACCATTCAGGGGCAGGGAACTTGCAACCCTCTGATTTCATGATTCTTATTTCTTAAGCACCAAAGGAGGCAAGAAAAGCTTCATCTTTCTCCGCTGCACCCCTTTTAATAAAACGATTTGTTCTGCAAAATTTGGTTTCAGTCAAAAGGCCACATTTAAGGACCTAGAAGGCCACATTTCACCTTAAGGCTACAGGCTCCCCATCCCTGCCGGTGGCAGCCTGGGCCTCTTTCCCAAACTCCAGACTCCATCTCTAACCACCTCTCTGTTGCCTCGTAGCTGCTTAGAAGGCATGTAAGGTGTATCCAAAGCCAAGTGCTTAGTCTTCCCCCACAGATATGTTCCTTCCAGTACTTTCCAACTTATTTTACTGCCAAACCATTAGTCCAGATGCTCAGACAAAATCTGTGGAAGCAGTATTGACTCCTCTCTCTCTCTCTCTCTCTGTCTTTCTCTCTCACTGTCCAGATCTAATCCACTAGAACTCACTGTTGATTCTAGTTTCAAAATATATTCCAAATCTCCCATCAGCCAGACTCGTCTTCAAGCCTGGTTCTGGTTCAAAACCACCCACTCTGCCATTCGTGCCTCATTCTGAGCTGTGCAGATCTGGGCTTGGTATCAGTCCTGGCTTGGCCACTTCCTAGATGTTTGACCTGAAGCAGTTACATCACCTCTGGAGTTCAAGTCCCAAAATTCGAATATGTGTATGTATGTATATGTATGTGTATGTGTGTATACATGCCTATCTGTATGCATGCATGTATGTAGAACAGGTAGATCCCAAATCTAGTTTCTTTTCACCATCTCTACGGCAATCCCTCTGATTCAATCCAACACCATCTTTTGCCTGGATAGTTAGGAAATGCCTCCAAATTCATCTCCTGCTTCCTCTCTTGTCCACTCCCATCCACATATTTTGTTCTTTACCAGCAGCCTAAGCGATTCTTTTAAAACATAAGTCCTATTATGTCATGTCCTTGCTCAAATTCCCCCTACCCACCTCTGCTCCCACCCTCCATCACTTCTCCTCCCATCTGGAACAGCAGGCAAAGTGCTCATGAGAGTCTGTAAAACTCCCTCATGGTCTTGGTCCTGCCCATCTTCCCCCTCACTTCCTCTCCTCCAGCTATGCTGGCCTCTTTGATGTCCCACTAATTCACCAGGCATGGTCCTCTCTCAGGGCTTTGCAATGGCTATTTTCTCTCCCTGGAATATTTTTCTATCATAGATCCACATCGCTCAGTTTCTCCCTTTATCAAGTCCTTTCTCAGATCTCACCTCCTCATAGACACCTTTTTTGTCCACCAATAGTGTTCTGGAGCTGGAATATACCAGCTTCCAAGAACTACTTGTGAGCTTCTGCTCCTATCTCTGTGTTCAGCGATGTTACACTGGTGGCTGAAATCAGCTGTCGTGGGAGTGTTCACACCACGGATTGAGCAATTTCTGCAAATCAGAGCTCCCCTCACTGTTTTGTTTCCCAGAGAGCACACCACTGTATCTAAAATAGCACATCTCTTAGCTTAGCACTTGGTTTTATTTTTCTTCATGACACCTATCACTATCTAACACTATATTATAATGTATATAAATGTTTATTGTTTATTTTGTCCACTGCAATGTAAGTTCCACAAAGGCAGGGACTTTGTTCATTTTGTTCACCCTTGTATCTCCAACGCCTAAAATAGTGCAGGGTACAGCCAATGCTCAATAAGTATTTGTTGATTGAACAAATAAATGAACAAACCATGGACATAATTCCTGTCTTTGAAAAATTAAAATTTGCAAATTGCTTTCAGTTACATTATCAACTCTTTTTGTTCATTTCTTTCCTTTTCCTTTCAACTTCCCTATGTTCCTTAGTTTTCACACTCCCAGGATGGCATTAATTTTCATTTTTCCAAAGATTAAAATGTCCTTGCATGTCAATAACCCATGAGAATTTGCGAGGGCAGCCTCCTTATCTCTCCAACATAAAGCTTGTGAGCTTTGCAACCTCTAAGATTATCACATCCCTTAGTTTTCTGATCTGTCTCTTTGACAACTGAGTTCAAACATTGGGCCCAGTCGCAATTCTTTGTGGAATAATTCTTTCAGTCTATATTCTGACATAATTCTTAGCCACCAGTTCATGTCTCATAAAACAAAGAAAATGGACCTGTAAAGACATAAAAGCAAGCAGGGACAGAGAAGGTGGGATATAGTCTATCAACTTGAGAAGGTGAGTCTGCTCAATTTTTTTGGCAGGGGGATTGGATTTTATAATGAAACTAGATTTGTTCCCTTTTTTTTCCAGCATGTGCCTCCCTTTTTCAACTTTCTGTATCATCTCTCTTAGATGTGTCCTTCTGTAGCATGTTTTATGTTTTATAAGCCATTGACCTAAAACTGATGGTGTTGGGCTGTTTCTGCTAATGGACTTAATGTGCTCAAGAAAGAATGGCGAGGACATCTGCGTCACCACATGTTTCATTACAGGGTCTTGTGGACAATCAATACAGGGGATTAAGACGTATTATGGTAAATAACAAAGCATCTTTGGATTCCTTTGTATCGTGTTGGTAGAGCCTACAATTGCTGAGTTTTCCTGTAATGGGCAGCTATCTGTGAATGACCACACCGTCATAGAAATGTGATTGTCACAGAGGCTAAAATGCAGAGAATAGCTCAAAGAAATGAATTATTTTATTCTGTCTTCCTGCTTTGTTCCAAAATGGTGACATGTAAGAAATTAATCTATTGCATTTGGTGTAATCTTATAAATATAAA
>NW_012142745.1:2971798-2972861 GCF_000956105.1 Propithecus coquereli
AACAGGTGTTTTAGTAACAGACTGGAATTTGCTTAAAAGTATGTCTCTAAAATGCCTTTTTGAGGGACTTAGAGCTAAGACCCACATTATAAGAACATCCAACTGAAAAGTGGCTGGTCTCGGGGAGGCCTGTCTCTGGGCATAGGCGGAGCATATGATGGCCAGGGACGTGCTCTCCCGGGTGTGAAGAAGGCTCTCCCAGCACCAGGCCCTTCCCCGCCTGCTTCAGTAAAGCTTCAGATTGAACAATTGGAGATTTTCCTTTGGCTTAATATTTTTAAAATATCTTTAAGCTAGATGGAATAGATGCTTTTCATTTCTTATGTATGTCTGTGTGTTTGTATGTCTATGTATGTGTCTGCATGTGTATATTTTGTGTGTGTACATATATCTTTCCCTTTTCCAGGAGGATTTTTGATGTTAGGAAACCAGACAAAGTGATCTTGAGGATGTAGAAGTCTGTGTGTGTCTGTGTGTATGTGTGTGTCTGTGTGTATGTGCGTGTGTGTGTTTATGTATGTGTATGAATATGTGTCTGTGTGTGCCCATGTCAGTTCCTTTTCTAGGAGCAGTTTTTATTTCAGGAAACCAGATGAGGAGACCTTGACGACCCTGGATAATGATGCAGGAGGAGGAAAAAGAGTCTGTAAAGAGGGAGGGATTTTCAGAGTACAGGGTTCAGCAGGATGGGCAGGGCCATGCCCTAGACAGCTCCCACTTTATGATTTTGCTCACATTAGCCCTGACAGGGTCTTTCAGATGCTTTAAATAGTCATTTCCTACATTTTTATTTAGAGATCTGATTGGCTCTTCTTCCTAAGATAGGAAACACCAAATGAAATAAAAAATTCTAATGAGTACACCTTCTCTATGTAATCTGTCTCTTTTTAGAAGCTGTTCCAGTCACTTTAGAAGACCTTGTAGAATTCTCACAAGCTACTTCTTCGTGAGCCTCTCTTTCAAGGGTTCTTTCCTTCCAAGTTTTGACCTCTTTAGAAAGATGATGATTATTGCTTAAATGTGGGGAGGAAAAAAAAGGAGACTGTAAGACTTCTCAATTCTT
>NW_012142745.1:2973141-2976665 GCF_000956105.1 Propithecus coquereli
ATATTTGATTCTTTGTTTGCTTGTACATTGGGAGTGTTTGCCCACCAAAATGTGAGCTCCATGGGGCAGCTACAGGGCCAGGAAAAGCCCTGTTGACATTTCCTGGGATCCTCAGAGTTATTCCAACTTTCCTACCTGATCCCCAGGTTCCTGACAAGGCCGGGAGCTCTGCATTCAAAGCAGCAGGAGTAACTGAAGAGAGGGAGGTGGTCCTGGCTACTCGTGGATGCTCTGACCTTGGACTTTTACAACAGCACCAGGGCAGTCAGTCCAAGGGTCAGGGGTTCCAAAAGATTTCGCAAGAGCAGAAGACAGAGCATGAGAACATCTCGGACACCGTTTTTCCTTTGTTATCTCAAGAAGAAACTGAGGGACACTGAGAAAGAGAATAACCTGTTTTATGGTGGACTCTTAGGTCAGGCTCTCGGGAATTTATTACTGATATTTATGTCCTACATGAATTTGGACAGGGTTCTGAACTTCTCTGTTTCTTAGTTTTCTACTTTATAAAATGATGTAAAAATCTGTAAAATCGACAAAAAATAAAGTTATTATTTGTTTGTTCTTAGATTAAAAGACATATAGAAAGCAATTAGCACAGGGCTCGGAACTTATAATCACTCAACAAATGTGTTGTTAGTGTTGCTGTTAACATTACTACCACTGCTCAAATTTGTCTTCTTAATCCTACTGCTACTCTCATCATACCTCATAGGCTGCTTGGACCTGGAGAAATAATTTATCTGCTTTTAAATTCAATTTATGAACTCGATTGAAGCTCTATTGTATATAAGGTATGGAGCTGTGGAAAAATTGAACATGAAGAAAACATTGCATGACGTATATTTATAATCCAGTAGGGTTTGGAAGACATACAAAAATACAAACCAAACCCAACCCAAGGCACTATCCGATAAATATTGTAGGGGAGATATAAACAAAGGGCTATGGGCCCTGTGGAAGACAGAGCACTTTCAGCTGGGGGTTCATTTATACACAGAGGCCCAAATCAGGATGTTGGGAGGAGACCAGCAGGAGGAAAGGTGAATGGAAAAAGACGTTTCAGAGATAGAGTCACAAATCTGTCACATGAGAGGCAAGAGAAAACATTAAGAACAACTCCCTGTGCTTTAAGCCAGGAAATCTAGGAGAAGGTTAACAGAAAATTATAATAACAAGGCAAGAAAAGCTTTTGGGGGAGGAAAAATGATGCTTGCTCACCTGTGTGGCACTAGACTAGGCACTTAGGAGCACAGTCTCACCTGGCTTTCTGCCTTGGCTGAGTTCTCCCCCACAAGACCATGTAAGCGTAGGACTGCCTTTCTTACGTACCTCAGCTTCAGTGTTTACTGACCATTTTGACGCTGTTTTTTGTTTCTGTTTTCCCCCATTCCGATAATATTTCCCATAGGAACAGACATCAGTGTTTGTGTTTCTTCACTGTGAGAGCTAACCATGCTCTATAAGTGAAAAAACAAATCCCCTCCCCCCACATTTCTCCTCATCCCAACTCAAAGTCATCAATAACCCAGCAAACCCAAGGGAACAAGTGAGACATCTTAAAGTCAGTCGAATAATGCTTGCCATGGAGCACACCTGCTACTGAGTAACAGATGTGTGTGTGGCTGTGATATATTGGGGGGAACTTCACACTTAGTAGCCCTTGTACTTCCATTTCCAACTGTGTTGCATGCTATTGTTAGTATTTTGGCCCAGAATAGAAAACATATTGTAGAAATACCAGCTGGCTCCTGTGTAAGACATTCAGTTAATTTTTCTCCAAAGACTGTGCTCCTTTGTTCATCTGGACTAATTATTTTTGTGTTTATCAAAACAAAAGGGCATATTGCAGAAAAGAGGAAAGAAGTCACATTAATCTTCTGCACAAGCCTTTTGGGTCATGGTTAAGGAAAATTGAGGGCTTTGGCAGTACTCAATCCCTGTGTTCTAGCATCGAAGGACGTTAACGGTAGAGGTGAGGTCTAATCCCCACAATTTATTGCTAGAAAATGAGATGGAATGGTGAAGTGATAACACAAGTTTAAGTGACTTAAAGGGCACACCAAAACTAGAATCTATGTTTCTTGCACTCGGGAATCTTAACACCAAAAAGAAAGAGAAACAGGAAGAGAAGAGAAAAACGTGGAGGGTAGGGGGAAGAAGGGGGCCTGTTACATGGAGAGATCTGTGGGTACGCACAGTCACTGCCAGGTTCAGAACTCGGGTGCAGCTGAGAGAAGACGGTGACCCCATACCACCGGATCTCACCAGAATCCTCAGGCAGCTAGTCCATCTTTATATGGAGCAGGGAATACAGGTTAGGAAAACCGGCTGACCAATTTAACAGTACAATTTTTCTACCAACTTTAAGAGCAATCCGTGTCCTTGCTAAGCTCCTGTTTCTGAATGCACAGACTGCCAAAGGCCCCTGTTCACTCTCTGCAGTTACACTGTTGTTTTAAAAATTGAGGCAGCAAATGGGAAGTTTCTGGAGTATCTATTAAGAAACTTCAGCATCTCTGAGTTAAATGGATCTGAGAGAAGTCAAGTCAGGGCTCTCTGCTCTTCTCCCTCAGGAGATTAATGCAGGGGCACACACCTGTCTGTGCAGCCAGAGTTCACTCTTCTTCTCCCACCTCCCCATCACTCCTATCACGCCTCTTCCCTTCCCTGACCTGTTGAATTTAGCTTCTCAGGTCTCACTTTTCACTATGAAGAGAGGGTTATTATAAAAGCGGAGAAGGGACAGAATAAAGGAAGACAAGAAGTCTAAATGTAAGCTTGCCCCGCATCCTAATTTTTCCCAGGACCTCCTCATTAACCCTCAAATGATCATGGGCAAATAAAAGCTATGTGCAAAGGTATTGTTAACTTTCTTCAGGGCATACACAAGCAACTTAATAGAACGCAGCTGCTAACTATATTAGTGTCTGCAAAAGACCAAAAAGACCTAACTCCTTAGGTATTTGGGGGCTTGGCTGTAACCATGGTCTCTTGTCATATTGCTATTGAGGAAGACAGCAGTTGCTTTTTCCTTCAGATTAATGTCTCCTAATTCCCAGTCCGCGTCAGTGTAATGCACCAGATTTTTTCGAGGATAAATAATTTCTAAAGGTATTAACCTACCTTAACATCTCTTCCTGTGATAAAAAATGAAACCGTCCGTATCTTGACAATGATGATCTTTTGTTTTAAGGCAGAGCCAAGTAATTCACTTGAATGTGGATTTTTGTTCTGTTTAACGGAAAAAACAGATGAGCTGATTAATTCCACATCAGAAAAACAATGAAACTGGTTGATTCTCCCTTAGTGGAAGCAAATTTCCTATTTATATCTGTGATTACTCTAGCTGGCCCACTTGATGATTTCCTGCAACAACAGAAGAAGCGAGAAGCAAGTTTGCAGAATTGGTGAGCCTTTCTAATTAAAGATTAAATCGGCCCCTTACTCCATTCAAGGTGTAAGGGTTTTATATACTTATCTTTTCTTTCCTATATGTTCCTTAAGTAAAATTCAGTGTTACT
>NW_012142745.1:2977842-2981083 GCF_000956105.1 Propithecus coquereli
ATAAAAACTCTTAATAAATTATATATAGAAGGAAAGTACCTCAACATAATAAAGGCCATATATGACAAACACACAGCTAACATCTTCCTAAATGGGGAAAAGCTGAAAGCTTTTCCTCTTAGAAACTAGAACAACCAAGGATACTTACTCTCACCACTCTTATTGAACATAGTATTGGGAGTCCTAGCCAGAGCAATTAGGAAAGAGAAAGAAATCAAAAGCAACTAAATTAGAAAGGAGGAACTCAAATTGTCCCTATTTGCAGATGACATGATCTCATATATAGAAAAACCTAAAGACTACCAAAAAAACTCTTAGAACTGATAAATTCAGTAAATCGCAGGATAGAAAATTAATATACCAAAATCAGTAGCATTACTATACACAAACAACAAACTAGCTGAAAAAGAAATTAGTGTTATTTTGAGTTCTCTCAAATTATTAATACCTACCAGGGTTATATACACCCTTCAGATGTCAACCCTCCCTTATGATGAATTAAAGAAGGCCACAAATTCTTTGTCTTGCTTTCCACAGAAAGTGAAGTCCATCTCCCTGTCCTCGAATCTGGGCTGAACTCGTGACTTGCTGTGATCAATATAGTGAGGCATTTTCAACATTCTTTCTGGAAATAGCCTTAGCCAGATCCATGAGTTCATGAACTATGCCTTCTTGCTTCCACATTACCACAGGCAACAGTTTCATTAATTGCTCTGCCATTGTATAGCTTGGGCCCTCTTTCATTCAACTTCCAAAAACAATTTTCTCACTGTCTTTCACACCTTCACAAAGAGTTTTCTTGAGCCAGTTTTCCAAAGCCAATGCTACACGTCTATTTCTTGTCATGGCAACACCATGCTCCTAGTATCAATTCTGTTTTAATTATTTATTGTTGTGAGACAAACTATTCCAAACTTAGGGTTTAAAACAGCAACATTTTTATTATTTCTTATAAATAATGGGTTGACTAGATTCAGCTGGGTGGTTCTTCTGCTCCCTGTGATCTCATATGGGAGCTTGAGTGGACTGGAAAGTCAGAGATGCAACATTCACTCACCCATCTCACCCTTAGCTAACAGATGATGCTGGTTGTCAGTCAGAAACTCAATTGGGACTCTTTGCTGGGGCACCAACATGTGGATTCTCCATACAGTTTTGGATTCTTACAGCCGAGTGGAGGTTTCCAAGAGGAAATATCCCAGGAGTAAATGTTCTAAGAGGGAAAAAGTGGAAAATTCCAATGTTCTTACCAGGCTAAAATTCAGAACTAGCAAATCATCCCTTTGGCCACATTGTATAGGTTAAGGTGCAAGCAATCACAGTTTCAGGGGAAGAAACTAAACTATACTTATTGGTGAAGAATTTGTGGCCCCCTTTAATCCACTTCAACTGTCAAATATGATTTTCCTTGTGAATGCATTCTCTAATTTACTAAGCCCCTTCTTTCCCCTCTCTTTCTCCTCTCCTTTCTTTCACAATCTCCTTTAGTACATTAGCAATCCAGATACTGTCTGTGCTCATAGGTTTTTATATCACCTGGAGGTATCATTAATCACTAACTTTCTAAATATAAGATTACAATAAAAATGTAGAGTATAAATAAAACAAAATTACAATGATAATTGCTGAAGCTAGGTGATGGGTACATGGGGGTTTATAATACTAGTGTCTCTACTTTTGTATATATTATACATTTTACATAGTAAAATGTAAGAGAGTAAATAATGGGGATTGGGATGTACTCTTAAACAATAATCTTATAGCAGCACCTTAATAACTTTTTAAATAAATTTTCAAAATTCTGGACACACATAATATAGACATAGTCACAGGGAATCTAATTAAATGCATAGATTTATCTGATTCGATGATACAGGAAGAGGGCACAGTTCTTAAAATATGTCATTGCCAAAACCTTAGGAGGTATAGAAATGCAATTACAGATAGAAACAAATACTTTCAGTAACAGAAATGTGCTCGGTGAAGACTTTATTATAAAGCCTAAACTTTGATCCACTATCTACACAGAGACTTAAAATGCCATTCATAAAATGAAAGATCCTATATGTGTTATCTGTGTAACATGCTTAAGAATACTTCCTGGAACATTTTGAGCACCACAATAGTATTATCTATTATTATTTTCAGCAGTGGCAGCAGCAAGAAGTGACCTGGCTGACACTGAATAATGTGACTCAGTATAGAACCCTAACTGTTTTTTAATGCAGTGGTGGAACAACAGAGGATACAGAACAAGGATGCTGACCAAAGAAAACCCAGCCTCAAACAAGGACACACATATCCCTGCAAGTTTCACCCAAGTCACAGGAACAAAGTCTCGGCAGGTTGTTCCCTGCAGTGATATCTATTTTCCGGTTGTACATTTAACTCATACAGCTTACAAAGCCAACAGAAGAATTAATTGAAAAAAATCACATTCATGTAGAGAACCACTGACTTGTGTCTCTAAAGAGTGTGTGTCCCTAGGTCTCTTCTTCCACAACGAAGTCACCATTGCCCTTGTATATTTTCTGTTTTGATTTAATCATGCCAGTTAGTCAGTTGATGGCAAACTGGAACCTAGAAAGTTATAGTTTTCTGTTATGTATTTTTTGTTGTTTCTCTCCTCTGTTAAAATACAAGCTCCATGAGGTTGAAGCCAATGTCTGTCTTGTTCCCCATTATACCTCCAGTGTCTGGAACAGTGCCTGACATGTTTGTTGAATGATCCCATGGTGACTGACTTACAGTTTACTGATGTTCTGAATTTCAAAGGAACTCTTTGGGTAATTTAAGTATTGATTCCCAAGGTGGACGAATAACATATTTTTATTTATTCACCATCTTTGTCTCCAAAATTGATGGTGGACATAGTTTTACACAGTGCTATTTGGATAAGGACCATTTCTGTTTGGATACACTTCACCTTGCAGATAACTAAGTGGAGTGTCATCGTTCAAATCAGTTCAATGGTCCTTTTTTTTTCCAGCATATTAAGGGAGTACAAATGTTTAGGTTACATATATTGCCTTTGCCCCGCCCAAGTCAGAGCTACAAGTGTGTCCATCCCCCAGACAGTGTGCTATTCTGGCATGAGCTTTACATATTTTGTGAGAAAGTAGAATTTTACTTGAAGATAACTCTACTGAAAAGAATTTTGACCTCAAGTTTAGTAAAGGTTACATATTAGTTAATATCTAGTATATACCCAAAACTATGTCATGAAATATATATATATTTA
>NW_012142745.1:2981328-2998271 GCF_000956105.1 Propithecus coquereli
CAACCTTTTAAAAATATGTTAGCAATAAAGTTTTATATAACACAGTTGTTGGCATTATTTTGATCTGCTCATAGCTGTTAATGCTAACAACTGGTAATATTTTTATGGTACTTTATAGTTTGAATAGTACTTTCATACAGTCATTGCCCTCTGGCCTTCACTATAACTTCATACCTAATGTATTGTTTCTGTTCCAATAAAATCACACCGAAGGTATTATTATTTCTGTTCTTCATATGAAAAAAAAAAAAAAGAGGATTGGGTATCTTGATTGACTTTCCATGAACCATTAGTCTATTCCTATTCTTGCATATTTAAATGTCAAAAATGTCTTAATTACCTGTAAAGCCCTTTTTTTTTTAAAGCGTTATTTTGTGCGTGTGATCACATGTCAAGAGAGAATAAAGTGACTCTTCCCCTTCAGGAAGTGACACCGTTTGGAGGCAGATGCTGCTTGGACTGGACGGGGTTAAACGCGGCTTATTGCCTGGACTGTGGAACAATGAACACCTCCTGTGACTCAGTTTTCTTCTTTCTGAATAAGTTTTTAATCATTTCACCCCTCTAGAATTCACATCTGTTCATGACATAATGCTCCGGGTCAGCCTGGGTTCTGTCAAAATGAAGCCCGTATTACCAAATCCCAAATTACAGTATGTTTTACTAACCAGTTTTATAGACTAGACATTGCGCTCAGGCAGAAAGCAATTCCCACTGCACTTGAGGGGTAGCAGAGCCTCGAGAACAGGCTACTGGTTCTGCTTGGCTCTGTCCTGACGGCCACCTCCAGGCACGCCACAGACAAAGGGGCAGGATACACTTGGTGGGAGATGAACTTATGAAACTAGCCTTATTGATTTTAATTTACTCTTATTTGTGGATGTGATGACCTTTTGCTATGTTGTAGTAAAGAGTTCCTATCTCAAAATAAAACTTCTTAAAGACAGAAAACTGTAATTCTGACAGTCAAAGAGAGTGAGAATGCACTTCCAGCTACTAAACAGAGGAGAGGAAATCACGGTTCTGTTTTTTGTTTTTTGTTGTTCTTTCATAAAATTCTGCAGAATTAATATTAAAGTTCTATGCAGTAAGTTATCCTTTTTTCTCCAGCTTTACTTGGCAAAAATCATATCAAAATATGCTATTTTTTTCCTTAGCTAACTCCGTCAGCTTAGTCATCATTCTGGGTGAAATTGTAAATTGGTAAGTGGTGCAGAGGAAATCAAAAGGAGATGCAAGACTGGTAACAGGATACTAAAATGCAGGGCATGGTCTCCAGCTTTTAAGGACATGTTTATTCATGCATTAAAAAATTTCCAGTTGCAATTTTTTACTAAATGTATGTTTATGTTTGTGTGTAATAAGAGTCCCAGAATCATGGCCTAAGATTTATTCCTGCTATAATTTTATTTGCTCATTCATCTATTTCTTGACACAATCAGTCAATAATCACTGCATGTCCAGGATGTGACAGGCATTATTCTAGGCACAGATGATACAGTAGAAAACAAGAGGAAACAATTTCCTGCTCCCCTACTACTGATATTATAGTGTGGAAGTAAGAAAATTAGTAAGTAAACAAGCATACAGGTGATATAATTTCAAGTAGAAATAAATGCCATGGAGAAAAATAAAGTAGGATAAGCGTGTAGAAAGTGAATAGGGTGGGATGCTGTTTTAGGTCTAGTCAGAAAAGCTGTCTGAGCAGGTGACATTTGAGCAAAGGGTAGAGACTTCGTCTATTTGCTAAAGAACCCCACAGAACCTAATGGATGGGTCAGTGAATGGACACAATGCACTGGTGTAGATCCCCACACCCCAGGGCTGGATCCTTAATCATGAGGACCTCCCTAGGTACTTGCCCTGGGAGAAGGGATTCATGATGAGAGAAGCAGCTTCAAAGTACAAAAACACAGAAGACAGGTAGTGGTTAGGATGCAGTTGTTGAGTCCACGATGGGGTGCTCACTCTCCACAGATCACGGATTGTTCTCTGGCTCAGCTGCCCAGGGACTGTTTATGTCAGAGCACTTGCAAGACGTGCTACAAGAAAAAAAGAAAAAAGCTATAGCATCCATGTGTCTGAAAAGCAACACTTGTGTGGGGTAAGGACACCTTATCTCACTCTATGTTGGTACCTGGAATAACAGTCTCACAATTGCAGAAGCACCAAAGAATATCCTCCGAGTGCCATGGCTGAAGAAACATGCTTGGCCTCTCTGATACCCTCTTTCTGTCTTCTTCTATGACTAGGACCCCTCTTTCCTATGGGGAAGCCATTCAATGTGGATCAGGTGGAGCTAAACCCATTTGTCACAGCAGCAATTTTTTGACCCAGTCAGAGTATACATTCCTCAAGCAAAGTAATCAGTGAGGGATGGGCAGGTGATACAAACCAGACTTAGAATCTTCCATAAAATGTTTCTGCAGAAGCTACTGGGAAAGTCTGTTTTATTCTGAGACCAGTAAAACTGAAAGGAGGTGAGTGTGCAGCTGTCAATCACCATTCATGACACCATTGGACAGAATGTGCTGAAGAGGGGAGATGGAGACAGAATCCTGACGACGTTTGTGAACCCCTGAATCCAGCTATGTCTGAAGACACAGCCACCCATTGATGTTCTGGGATCATGAATGAATAAATCCCTGGTTTTTCTTAAACAAGTTTGAGTTGGGTTACTATCATGAGAAATTAAAAAGGTTGAGAACCAGAGATCCACAGAGAAAATTTGAGCCATGACAAGAAATAGACCAGGGGTATCAGCTTCTATCAAAAGTCAACAAAATGAGCCATGCGGGAGAACACAGGAAATACCATAAGGAAGAAGAAAGAGAGCCATGTTTGTCCTCAGTCACATGTAAGATGCCCAGAATATCATGAAATGGAAGAAAAGAAATAGTGAGTGGCATTCTGGGTATTCTGCGGAAAGTCCACTCCAAAAAGTTGCTATTGTTTTATTGTCCCTACTAGATTGTACCTCTCAGGTTGGAGTGACCTAGGCAACTAGATTTTATTATTATTCCATAAAAACACTTTCTTTGATGTTAACACTTTCAGAGTGATCCTCAGGAGCAGGTCCTGGGGTGTGACTTTCATTCAGCACGTGTTAACAAGTGCCAATTTTGTAAGTAGTGAGGGAAGGATGAAATCATTGACTTCCTTTAAAGTTTACCAAACTTATAAAGGTGAAATCTGGGTACTGAGAGATTGCTTCTCAGGGCACAAGACAACAAAATCATAAAATACTTTCTGAAGCATGCCATGTGAAAGCAATGAGGTAGCTGATTAATTTTAGTCTACTCTGTAAATGTGGTGGGGGGAGCGGTGGGTTAAGTCTTTATTTTTTAGAGAATTTTTAGCTTCACAGCAAAATCGAAAGGAATGTGCTGAGATTTCCCCTGCCCTATACATGCACAGCCTCCCCCACTGTCATCATCCCCCTTGGGGTGGTGCATTTGTTAACAGGGGGTGGACCTACATTGACGCATCATTATCAGCCAAAGTCCGTAGTTTACATTCAGATTCACTCTTGGTATTATATATTCTCTGGGATTGGACAAATGTATAATGTCATGTATCGTACATGAGTAGTTTCACTACCCTAAAAGTCATCTGTGTAAATGTGTTGTGGAATATTTTTAGCCCAGACTGGAGGCACCAGCCGTTCATCTCCCTTGCTCTAGAAGCTGCTCTGCATCAATTCCCACCCACTGGCAACAGGGCCTCCCCAAAGTGGCAGGTGCAAGGCAGGGCAATCATGTGGTTCTCTTTCTTTGATGGAGAGATGATTGCCTTCTTTCTACAATGGATTATGCTGGAAGACTTGTTCCACACCAGAACACTGGCAATCATGATACATGTGCTTTACGTGATGGCACAAGAATGCTTCAGGGAGGAATAGCATAAGTCACAAGAGACGCCCTTTAACAGCCCCCCATTTCTTTCTTTCCCTTCCTCCAGGTTGTTCTTAGAGCTACTACCCTCCATTAAGCATGTGGGGATTTGATGTAGAAAGTGCATTGCTAAGCCCATTTTGCATCTCGCTATTAACAGAATAGCACAGACTGGGTAAATTATAAATAATAGAAATTTATTTCTCACTGTTATGGAGTCTGGGAAGTCCATTGTCAAGCTGCCAGCATCTGGAGAGAGCGATCATACCCCATCATCCCATGGCGAACGGCAGAAGGGCAAGACGGCATGAGAGAGCAAGAGATTGAACCCACAACCTCAGAGCCTTTTATAATGAGCATGAATCCATTCCATGAGGGTGGAGCCCTCATGACTTAAACACCCATATCCCAACACTTTTGCATTTGGGATTAAATTCCAACATATGAACTCTGGGGGACACATTCAGACCATAGCAGTGCACCTGACAATGGCTTAGAAAGCAAAAGGCAAAGAAAAGGTGAGAAATGGAATGGGGAGGAAGGGGAGATTTCATCAGGAATGAAACCCTGGCAATGCTGAAGGAAATGATTTTTGTTAAGAGGCTGATTCTGCGAAGTCAGTCATCACATGCAAATGGTGCAGGATTCCTACAAAAGAAGTGTGAATAACCCATCCTCATCTGGACTTGGCTTGTGTGGCTATTTTGCTCTCTCTTGCTTCCCCTCACAATCTTGCATTTTCCACAGTGTAGGGCGACACTCAGTAGAAATTGTTTTGCCGGCTCCCATTGCAACCAGGAATGTGACACCTGGGGCAGCCCTGGGCATGTGACCTGCCCCCTCCAAAAATGAAGCAGGGCTGCCTCTTCTCTCTTCTCTGCAAAATATGAAACAAGGAAAAAGTCTAAACGTCCTTGAGTCCTCTTGCAAAAGGACAAAGAACAGAGCTTCTTAGAATTTCCTAAGGGGCACGCATACAGTTAATTTAAACACATTCAAATTAACAGACTGTGTTGACTGAAGGGTGTATTTCTCTCTATTTTGGATAAAAACTAATTTAAATGTGGTGGTACCAGGCTGTGAGCACATTCCTACAATGAAGTAAACAAATGTTATTGCCTTCACTTAGAGAGTCTTGCCCAATTAGGTTGATTATAGTGATCACAGAGATGTATCCTGAATGCACAAGAAAGTAGTAATGCTCAGATTTGTTATGTAATATTTATAGACTCTGTGGTAAAACTTCAGATGAATTAAAATATACAATCTTGTATTTCCATGGACGAAGGGAATGTGATCCACATGTTCGTAAAAGGCAGAGCCAACAAATTCCCTGACATTTACATTGATAAGACCTTCTCTGAGAAATTGTAAACTCCTGCTGTAAACTGCTATTTTAAACAACAGAGAAGCAGCTTGTCTCTGTCACCTGCAAGTTTAACCTCAAATCACAGTTTGGTCTTTGCTTGACATTAGAAACTGTCTCTATCATTTTCTCTTAAGTGGACTGACTTATGAAAGCATATACTCTATGAAAATAACATGTTACATCATATTGAGTCTTATTATTTTATTACCATATCCCAAGTGTTATTGGTGAGCTGCTTTACTTAGATATTGCCGTAGTTAAATATGGAGGTTACCCTGTTTCTGTGACTATTATAGGATGTGTCAGGGTCATTAAAAAAAAGAAATCCAATTTTTAAAAAAGCTACTCCTTTTAACAATAGACTCTATTCATATCACAACTGAATTGATGAGCAAGTATGACATAATAAAAGAGCAATGGTTTTGCACAGTCAAATTTTGGATGAAGAATTTAATCTCCCTGCGCTCCAGTTTCCTCATGTAAAATGATGAAGTTGTTCTATGCATGCCATAGGTCTTTCCAGCCCTAAACCATCTGTGATCTTTGATTATTAACACATTGGTACTGTGGGTGGTAGCCAGGTTGGAGGGACTCAATCTAGGAAGGCCAATCTGTGACAAACACTTGGTTCACTATGACAGTCATTTATAGTTATTTGAAATCAAGAAAAAGAGAATCATCAGGAACAGAGATACAGTCAAGACTGAAGGAGCCATAAATAAACAAACCAAAGAAATGAATATTTTTTGGAAGAAAATAACTTGCATTTAAAATAAATGTTTATTGCAACTTCCTTTGTATAATATGTATCTTAGAGGAGATTGCTCATTGGTTAGGAAAATGCCTCAGTGAGCCTCTTTGAGTATAAAAACTGAAACTGTTTGTGGAAGAGAAGAGAGTTGGGCGGCTCCATCCCAACCCCATGCCTGTCCCTCTACACAATCTAAAAATGCAAGAAAGCATCCAGCAGCAGGCACCACTTGGCTCGTTATGACACTCTCTTTTGTCAATGGCTGCTCTCATTGATTTGTTGTCGTATATTCATGTGTTTCTAACCTGTGGCTGGATGGCTAACAGATTGTATGGTTCTGATCTTGGTACCAATGCAGTTAGTTCAATCATTCCTTCCTTCATTCAATCATTATCTGAAAGCTGCAGATACACTGAAAATGTAATGATGACTTTTTATAGATTGTACTAGAAATGTACAGAGTCTTGTATACTGGTTGTCAAATTTTGAATGCACATGAATCACTAGAAAACTTGATAAAATGTACTTTTCTGGAGACCTTCCCTAAAGATTTTGATTAAGTAGGGAAGGTGGGAGTCAACAAATATATATTTTTGTTAAGCTTTCCAGGTGATCCTGGTGCAGGTGATATGAAGATTCCATTTTGAGAAACTCTGACCTGGTAGAAGTTTTCCCTTTTTCCTGAATGAAGTCCACCAGCTTTTCTGGTTTCCGGTCCTTTCCAAAGCTTACCTCCCAGCCTACCTGATTTTATTCCGCCCAGGCACTTACCAGCTCTGCCACTTGACTTGTGTGCACATCCGTCAAGCTGCCACAGACTGACGCTGAACATTACCACAAAATTACACAAAGGGTGAATAATGGGTGGGTTTGACTATGCACAGAGATCAAATGGATTACAAAAGTTTTTGGGGATACATGCAACTAAACCTGTGATTCATCATAGCCCACAGTAAAGTGGAGATTTGGTAGAAATCTAATGAATTTGATCAATATAGGTGGTTCACTGGGTAAATCCCAATGTGTTTCAGGTAACTTTAGATTTGAGAAGACCTTTATGAATATAAAACCACCTCTGCTTGCTTTCATTTTTGTATAGTCATTTTGCATTTAAAGACACAACTAGCGTTTGATTAGGAGCCACTAGTCCATAATGATATACATGATATAGACAACAAAGAGATTTACACATTCAATCAGTTTAAGGAAAAACTATAATGCTTAGATGTTTCATGGTACATAAATAAATTTTAAAAAAATATTTAGTTAGTGAAGCGAAGGCAAAGATAGGCTGATCAAATCGATGCCAGATTTTGAATTAAGTAATCAATAAATCATTTAATTAACACAGCCTGCATTGAACACCTTTGCATAGGAATCATACGTACAGGTATCTAAGTAAACTATCCCATAGATAGGAAAGCACAGCTGGAAAATAAATTAGGAAAAAAAATTCTGATCTTTGAGTGTTTTGTTTGACTCATTCCTTTCTATAATTATAAAATGCACATGGGAGTAAAATTTATGATGCTTATGCAATAGAAATGCATAATCTTAAGTTAGGGAAATGATGGGACCAACTGCTGGTTTCTAAAATGTGGTTAGAATGTGTATTTAAAGAGGACCCTATCAAGCCTTTATTCTATAAAACAGCTAGACAAATAAATCTGAGGCATTGGAGGATAATGGCATCTTGAGAGATAGTGGAGATTCAATCTGGGAGATGAGAAGGAGATAAAACCTTGGCTTGGGTATGTTAAAAAAAATTAGACTGCCTGTTAAACTGCTGAATAGACTAGTCCCTATAAATTTTCAAAAGAGTGTCCTGGGTTTTATCCAAGAGGCTATTGCAAATGAGATACATACTGCTAAGACTCTCTACAATTCTTACGAAATTTTAGAGCAAGTTCATGTAACACACACCTCATCCCTGGGGTCAATCACCAGTAGTTCTTGGCAGAACACAATCTTTAATGATCTTAAAGGAAGCCCACGAAAAAGAGGAAAACATCTCCACTAGATTTTAATTCAAAGATGAGGTAGATCCATAATCCTGTCCATTATCTGATAGTTTCCAAATGTTAAAAGAAAAATTAAGGGTGACTTTCATTAGGATTTTTGTTTGTTGCTGGGAAAATTGTACTTTACCTACTTCATTTGCTGAGAGCATCCATTTTTAACCCACAGGATAGAGAAGTTCAATGTAGTGCATTAAATGACTTTCAGGATGCTCACAATCAATATCACTACGCTTTGGAAAATTTCCAATATTTACAGGAAAAGCAGTTTTCATAAATACCCTCCCTCTATTTTGTTGGTGATAGGGGGATTGAAAGGGGCAGGCATTCAAGTAATTTCCCCTCCCCTATATAGTAAAGTATTTACAAGGTTTTCCTTTCTTCCTGTGTTCGTACCCTTTGTAACAATGTCACTTGGCCTTTCCTCCCATTAAGGGGTAGAATCTACAGGCATACCTAATTCTTTTTGCTTTATTTTGTTGTATTTCACAGATATTGTGGGTTTGGACAGATTGAAGATTTGTGGCAATCCTGTGTCGAGCAAGTCTATCGGCACCATTTTTCCCAACATCACGTTCTCACGTCATGTCTGTGTGTCCCATTTTGGTAATTCTGTCAATATTTCAAACTTTTTCATTATTATTATATCTGTTATGGTGATCTGTGATCAGTGATCTTTGATGTTACCATTGTAATTGTTTTGGGGGTACCAAGAACCACACCAATATATGATGGAGAACTTAATAAACGTTGTGTGTATTCTGACCTCTCCACCACCCAGCCATTCCTATATCTCTCTCCCTATCCTCAGGACTCTCTATTTTCTGAGTCACAACAATATAGATATAGAAATTAGGCCAATTCATAACCCTACAATGGTCTCTAAGTGTTCAAGTGAAAGAAAGAGTTGCGCATCTCTCTCTTTGAATCGAAAGTTAGAGATGACTAAGCTTAGTGAGGAAGGTGTGTTGAAAGCCGACATATGCCAAAAGCTGGGCCTCTTGAGCCAAATAGTTAGCCAAGTTGTGAATGCAAAGGCAAAGTTCTTGAAGGAAATTAAAAGTGCTGCTCCAGTGAACATCCGAATGATAGGAAAGCAAAACAGTTTTATTGCCGATAGGAAGAAAGTTTTAGTGATCTGAGTAGAATAACAAACCAGCCACAACATTCCCTTAAGCCAAAGCCTAATCCACAATAAGGACCTAACTTTCTTCAATTCTGTGAATTCTGAGAGAGGTGAGGAAACTACAGAAGCAAAGTTTGAAGCTAGCAGAAGATGTTTTATGAGGTATCCATAAAGTAAGAATTATGGAAAGAAGCTGTCTTCATACTAAAAAAGTGCAAGGAGAAGCATCAAGTATTGATGTATTGTAGAAGCTGCAGAAAGTTATCCAGAAGATCTAACTAAAATAATTTATGTAGGTGGCTACCCTAAATGAGTTTTTCAATGTAGACGAAACAGTCTTACTGGAAGAAGATGCCATCTAGGACTTTCATAGCTAGAGAGGATATGTCAGTGACAGGTTTCAATGCTTCAAATAACAGGCTGTCTCTCTTGTTAGGGGATAATGCAGTAGATGACCTTAAGTTGATGCCAATACTCATTTACTATTCTGAAAATCCTAGGACCACTAAGAATTATGCTAAATTTACTCTGCAGGTGCTCTATAAATGGAACAATAAAGCCTGGATGACACCACATCTGTTTACGGGATGGTTTACTAAACATTTTAAGACCGCTGTTGTGACCTACTGCACGGAAAAGAAGATTTTCCAATTATTGCTGCTCATTGACCATGCACCTGGTCACCTAAGGGCTCTGACAGAGATATATAAAGAGATTAATGTTTTTAAGCTTGATGGCACAACATTCATTCTGAAGCCCATGGATCAAGGAGTAAGTTTCACTTTCAGGTCTTGTTTTTTAAGAAATACATTCTGTAAGGTTAAAGCTGCCATAGAGAATGATTCCTCTGATGGGTCTGGGCAAAGTAGATTGAAAGCCTTCTGTAAAGTATTCACTAGTCTAAATGCCATTAAGAATATTTATGGTTCATATTAGGAGGTCAAAATAACAACATTAACAGGAGTTTAGAAGGAGGTGATTCCAGCCCTCGTGAATGACTTTGAAGGGTTCAGGACTTTAGTGAAGGAAGTAACTGCAGATGTGGTGAAACTAGCAAGGGTACTAGCATTAGATGTGGAACTTGAAGATATGACTGAATAACAATGCACTCTCATGATAAAACTTTAAGGGATGAGGAGTTGCTCCTTATGGATGTGCAAAGAAAGTGGTCTCTTGAGATGGAATCGACTCCTGGTGAAGATGCTATAAACATTGTTGAAATGACAACAGAGGATTTGGAATATTACATCAACTTAGTTGATAAAGCAGCAGCAGGGTTTGAGAATATCCACTCTGATTTTGATAGATGTTCTACTGTGGGTAAAATGTTATCAAACAGCCTTGCATTCTACAGATAAATCTTTTGTGAAAGGATGAGTCGATTGATGCAGCAAACTTTGTTGATGTCTTATTTTAAAAAAACGCAACAGTCATGGCAACTTTCAACAACCACCAGCCTGGTCAGTCAGCAGCCGTCAACACTGAGGCCAGACCCTCCACCAGCAAACAGATTATGCTTACTGAATGCCCAGATGATCAATCATCAGCATCTTTTATCAATATATTTTTAATTAAGATATATATCCTGATATTTTTAAGACATAATGCCATTGAACACTTAATGGGCTCCAGTATAGTGTAAACGTAATTTTATATGCACTGGGATACTAAAACAATCATGTTATTTGCTTTATTGTGATCTTTGCTTTATTGTGGTGGTCTTGGAACTAAATCTGCAATATCTCCAAGTTATGCCTGTATTTCTTCATCACTTGCTTATGGGATGGCCTTGTGACTTGCTTTTTCTCAAAATAAAATGGTTGAAGTGACAGTGTGGCAGTTTGGAGCATATGTGTTATGATGCCCTGCAGGCTTCCCATCTTCGTTTTGGTCTCCTGACTCTGCCATTGTATTAAGTCATAGATGGTTGCTAGTAGTTAGGAGACCAAATCGAAATCTTACCTGCCCCAACCAATGTCTTCCTCTACAAATCTATAGGCAGCTGATCTGCAGAGATGCGAGAGCCCAGTCAATATCAACAGAGACTCTACCTGACCCTTAGCTCATAGCAAACATATGAGTGCCCTGCTTCTAGTCTAAAAAAATCACCCAGCTGACTCATAAGCTCATCAAAGGTGATAAATCTTTATCATTTTAAGCCAGAAGTTTTAGGTATTTTGTTAGACAATCACTCATTGATATAGCAGGTTATATTAAAAAATTGGAAAGTGAAGGAAAGAAACAAAGATGTGATTTTTCTCTCCTCAAAAGGCAAAAATGTCTATGCTGTGTTTGAAGACTACTCACTATATATGGTGAGGGCTAGGTGAGGGCTAGTGCTTGTGTTCTCTTAGTTTTGGATGTAGGAAGTAGCTGTGATGAAGATGACAATAGCATTGAGAAATTATAAGCTAAAAATCCCAAAGAGATGAGGGTGGAGCTTATGCAGATGTGAGAAACTTTTGCATGTCTAATGATATTTTTAAAAGGACTTTCATATCTGTACTATACATTCAAGCCATGCATCTCATTATGCTATACATTTCATTAGGCTATAGGCTTCATTAGACACTTGAATCAAGAATCTCATTACACACTCCAGACACACATCTCATTATGCCATGCATCTCATTAAGCTCCCAGCCAGGGACAGATGTAAAATAGACAAATTTCAGCAAGGTTTTGATTCCAGCCCACATGGCATTCTCATCAACAACCAAGCAAGGGTGGACCAACAATTGGGTGATTTTTGAATGACACTTGACAAAGAGGAACCAGCTCAATCAGGCTCTATTAAATAACCGAGGAGAAAAAATAGCTTGGTGTCACATTCCGCTTTGCTGTCCACTCTAAGAATGTGTTTCTACTGTCAATCAGGAATCACCTATCAGTGAAAAGCAAGAGACGGGGTGTGAGAGGGCATGTGTCTGTAACATTACAATCATCTGTCATGAGACAGACACTCAACAAAGGGTAGCATCAATGTCACCTTGCGTTTGGCTTCAGCAACTGTGTCTGTTCTCTGTCCCAGGCTGTAATCTGTTGTTTGGCATCTTCATGGATAGGTTCCCTGATGACGTCCCTGGCAAAGTAGTACTTTGGTAACAAATGATAAAAACCCACACACACTAATTTAAGACTTGAATGTATCTAGGAGCTCAGGGGTGTGGCTGATTTCAAGTCTGACTCCACACAAAGGCTGAAACATCACTAGAATACATGTCTCTCTGTCTTCTCTTCTGCTTTGCTTTGTGTTGGCTTCATTCTTGTGCACAATTCCCCCATGAGATGGCTGCAGGCGGTTCTAAGCTTTCATCAACCTTGCAGTTATCGGTTCTAGCAAAAGATAGTGTCTTCTAGTAAGAGACAACTAAATTTTAGGGGATGAATCTCACTGGTCCATTTGGGTCAAATTATTGTTCAGAAACCCATCTCTTTGTGTCAGAGGGATAAAATAACCTGAGTTCCCAACTTTAGGTTATATTCCCCACCCCCAGATGTAATCATGGATTGAAAGTGGAAGGAGGGTGGGACACAAAGGGGATGCTAGGTAGGAAAAAATATCAATGTCTACTATACCTGCTCCATTGTGGGGATATGCATAGGTCTGGTAAGGCTTGTGTAATACATTTACAGTCTGAGAGCTTGGGAATTCTGTTCTTAATCACCAGGAAAATGCTTGTCATTATTCAAATAAGTGATATCTCTTAAGCAATTCAGGGACAGATAAATACCATAGATGTTCCTTGGGCTCTTGTGATGCCACAAAATATATGTAATTGTTATTCTGAGGAATTTAGGCTGGAGTGAGTAAGGAACGTATAGATAGTATGATTTCCAGGTGCCATGAAGTCTCCTATTTTCAATGGCTAAAATATTTCTAGCCACTGGCTTATGCCTGAATGTCTTTACAAAGGGTTAAGTTATGGAACATAAAATATATATTAAAAAAAATTAAAAGGAAGAAACCAGAGTTGGTTCAATTCTACACTCAGGTGCAAATGACATTTTGAATGCCATCTTAAGAGTGAGTTTTAGGCAGGAAAAAGTGAAGGGAAGTTCTCAAGAACATCAGATATTTGGTATGGGTAGAAGGGCAGGTAAGAAGGCAGGAATAAAGCAGGAGAGGGGAGAGTGGAGAAGGTCAGACAATACTAAAGGCAAAGTTCTTCAACTCTGTGGTTTGCCTAGGGCTGTCCCCAGGTAGCATTCTGCAACTCTGAATAAATAAAAATATTCTCTAATAGGAAAAGATAGTGGTTTTTTTAGATAGGACTATGAAGTGATGCCCCACCAGAACCAGTTATTAAATGGCATTCTAGACAGCGTTACTCTGAAAAGAGTGAGTATCAATACAGGCTTGACCTTCCAGGTCCTTGTGAAGCTCCCTGCCTGTGCAAACATTACAGTTTAAACATTCCTTCCACATTCCTTTGAGATGCAGTGCTGTATCACCGATTGCCTCAAGTAGACAAAGTGGTTTCCTTTCCTAGCTAAGCAGATTCTTTTTAAAAGATCATTTAGCTGGAAGATATTAGAGTGGAAGAGGGGCTGAAGTAACTGTTATGGGTCAAATCCTCATTTCATGTCATCGTGGGCGCCCTCTGGTACCACGTTTCACTGAAAACGAAGAAATTAACTATGTCTAATTTGCAGTAGATTTTTACCCTAAGAACACCCTACAGTAGAGGCACTTGACCCACTCGTGTTAATAGAAGCAGCCAACTGCCCACATACTTAAACGAACAAATGAAAAACAACTCTCAAGTCTTATTTATTAATAAATAATAAGCACAAGAGCTAACAAAGTACAAATCATACAATTTTTTAAATGACGCTTCTTTACCTTGCGTCTGGTATGACCTGTCTGTGAGCTTCTTTGTTCTTACCCTTTCATTAAAATGCTTAGGTCCTCCTCATACCATTCCTGAATGCAAAGGCCAACTTTGGTTAAGTATTTAGCTTCTCAGTTCTTTTTTGCCTCTTGGAAACATATCCTCATTCTTTGGTCCACTGTGCACCTGCAGGTGATCAAAAGAAAGTGTGTGTATAGGTACAAAAATCGAATACAGACTCCTCGTAGATGCTTTAGTTCAGATTCGGAATCAGAAACAAGGTATCCTCAAGTCTATGTCTTATGAGTACAATTTTAAAAACAGACACCAAGTTGTAACTCCAGATTAAAGGTAAAATTCAATTTGTTTGCCTGTAAGAGTTGCCCCAAGGAGTCCGGAATACAAGGACATGGGATCCTGAAAGTCTGTGCGCCCCACACTGCCTCCCTCCTTGCAGCATTCTGAGCAATACGGTAGACGGACTCCGGCACGGGTGTTAATGAGAGTCCATGACTCCATTTCCAAATCATGCTTATGAGATGATTTTTTTGTTTTGTTCTGTTTTTCTCCTGCCATCTTCTGTAGGAAAGGAAGAAAGAATAAAGGAAAAATTAGGAACTCTGCAGCCAGTCCATTTCAAGGCAATAATGAGACAGAAGAGTGTTGTTTGATTGTCCATCTAATGCCTTTGAGGAGACCCTATTAGCTTGGAAGACAGTCACCTGGTGTCACACAGGTGGCTCAAAAAAAAATCTGATCCTTTAAAAGGAAGTACATACTGTCTGGGTTTGGGGCCCTGTACCTATGCACTGTCCTTGCTCTTCACAACAGTCCCAGGATGACACTTCCTTGTTTCCAATTTATTGTGAAAGTCTCAGTGCTTGGATTTCATTTTACATAAACTATAAATAATATGTAGACATTCAAAGCTAAAAGTATTTCCTCACTTGGCTACAATAGTAGCATATATAGACTTAAAAAAAAAAAAGGCGTTCTGACCTTTGGGTGAACAGTACAACTTAAAATGCTATTGTTAGAATGTGGCATGGGGAAAGCAGGATTTAAATGTAAATCTGTTATCTCCAAAGCCATAAAAGCCTATGCCTTGGAGGTATGAGAAAATGCAAGCTCTAATGTGGAGCATATAAAAAAAAAAATTAAAACATTTAGCGCAGCACCAAATCTGCTTTTCTGAACTGCATTTTTGCTCATAAAATACTTAGAGTATATAGTATTTTATTAATGCTTAAAACGAGCTGTTCTTTAACCATTTAGTCTTTGGTTCTTTATTCTGCTTCTAAAACTCAAGACATCAGTGCACTGAGAACTCCGTCTTTCTCCTTCTCTTAACCTCTAAGCTCCTGAAATGCCTCACAGCCTGTCCCATGAATGTCCTCATGGGTGGATCATCCTCATGGGTGAATCTGCCCCCTGGAAACTCTCCGGCCTGGCTCCCACCTCCAGGGGCTGCAGAAATAGCCATTAAGGACGGTGTCAGTGCCGAAGGTCACGTCTCCATTTCCACATTCCTTGACCTGCCCCATGCCTTTGAGAAAAAAGAAATAAAATAGTGCAATTATTTGGACCAAGCCATAGGTAGCACTGGGCTTATGACAGATTTTGTATATGGGCCGCAGATTGGACACAGTTGGAGCTGAGGATCTTGCCCAGATTTCGCTCACCGTTTTCCATATGGCTGTGTTGGTGCTGATCATACCTTTTCCAAGACCAAATACACTCTCTGCTTTAGGAGCACACTTGCTGTTCCCTTAGGTTTTCACCACCTGCTGGCTCATGTTCTCCTGGCACCAGTTTTCCAGGCTTTTTTCCCTGATCCCACGTGTGGACCAGGCAGAAGTCTTCTCTCCCTGCCCCCAAAAGAAATCAATGTCTTGTGCAGCTCTGAGTAGGGTATTTGTTTCCCTAGGCATCAAGTTCTCTGGGAGCTCTTTAAATTAGAAAACGTATCTTTTGTGTTCCCAGCATCAGTGTGTAATAATAGCATGATAGATACTTAATGCTTTTATTCAGTGATGAATGCATATATTACACATATTTTGAATAATAGATTTATTTCTTTAACCCTGCACATCGCCTGAAATAAGCATAAAATTTTGAAAACTTTCCTGTTTCCTCTGTTCGGAATCCTCTTCTACCTTAAACCTTCTTCCAGCTGCCCCACACCCGTGATTAGAAGTGGTCCCCTCTTATAAACGCTCAGTGCACCAGTGTGTTTCTTCCTAGCCCTAGTGCAACTAATTAAATGATGATTTGTATCTTTATCATTTTCCCACCTAGACTGTAAGCCCATGAGAACAAAAGATCATATCTATCTTATTCCTCACTGTATATATACCTCCAAGACAATGCTTGACATATAAAAGGCATAACATTATTTTTTTAGATGAAAGGTGAAGAATTAATTAATGATTTTCAAGGTGCATGTTTGATTATTTTCCTGGTTTGCCTAAGATATCTTTAGTTACTCCTTCAAAATGTTTTCATTTTTTTTCCTAAATCTCTATCACTGACTCAGAATGTCTTTCTGTGCTCAGTGTTCTTTGTGCTTCAACTTCTAACCCTATATTTGGCTGTTACGCCACAACATTCACACACATAGATTCAGGACAATATCATGCATTCCTCACATATATTCTTGTCCACCCACAACATTTCCCCCTAAATTTTATCTTCATGAAAAGTAAACATAGCCCAGAAGTTTTTTCTTATCCCTAAGCATATACAATAATATACGTGACAATTATGTATCACTGTATATTTAGGACTATTTAGCCTGCCTGCAGTTAGGGAAGCTGAGGTTCCCTAATACATATCAGAGCAGTCACTGATTCAATCTGTGCTGCTCAGGGATGCTTAGGTCCAGTCACAACTGGCCAGATGGCTGCCACTTTCAGCAACTTGTATCAACAGCCATAAAAATGTCTATGTCT
>NW_012142745.1:2999246-3007148 GCF_000956105.1 Propithecus coquereli
ATAATAAAATCCTATGCCAGGAAGTGTCAGCCTGTTTACAGGCACTTATCACCTGTGCTCTCTGTTTACATTATAAAGTTCCAATTTGAGAAAACATATTTTTATTGTAATTTTCTAAGAGCTCAGAGTTACACGTAGCAAAGCTGCTTCTTGATAATGGTTATGTCTTCCATTCTGAGCCCTTGGCAACATATTGAGCAATGGCTTGGGGGCCAGAGAAATGTGAGTTTGAAAACTGACTCGTAACATCATATGACCCGGAAGAAATTTCCAAATCTCTCTGAGCTTTAGTTTCCTGACTCATAACATTAGAATGTTAGTATTTACCTTGCAGCACAACTGTAAAGATTAAATGGGATAACACATGTATAAGTGGTGCCCAGAGTACCTTCAACATGTTAGATATTAGCATTGCTGGTGATATCCTCTCTTGAATTTTTACATCCTGAAATGCACTTTCAATGGAGAAGAAATTGAAACTCTAGGACCTGCAAAAACATCCTATGTCTTGACTCTTATTTTTTGGTCATTAAAGAGAACACAAAAGAGAAAAAGCTTATTATAGAATATCATCATATTAATACCCCTGAGGTTTTAACAAGACATATTCTTTCTTGAAATTCAAAACCACTCACCCAACTCTGAAGAGAAAGCACTCCTGTGCCTTTCTGAAAGGTCGGATGATAAAAAAAAAAATCCACAAAATCAACAAACCTATTTTTTTAATTTCTTATAATGCTGCTCATAGAGGAGTTAAGTACCGAACATCTCCTCCTCTCATACTCTCAAGTTTTCATGGCACACAGTCTTCACCAGAAGATTAGACCTGAGTTCACCAAGTAGAGCAGCACAGCCTCCCTGCTGGTTAACTGGAGTCCCTGGACAGAGGCCAGCGAGCAGTAGCTTAAGGCCCCTGCCACGACAGCAGCAGCATGCTGCTCCTCCTCCAATGGTCACCTGGGTGAGGCTGAAAGGATCGGGAAAGGGTAAGAATTTGAGGGCCAAATACGTAAAAATATAAGCCTTTTGACTTGTCTTTATTTCTCTCTGCAAAAGAATAAAATCAATTTATAATGTTTCTGAAACAAATCATAGTGCAACCATTCAGCCTGTAGGAAAGCACAGGGAATATTTAGATTCCTAAGGAAGATGAGGTCCCTTTTTGGTTCTTTATTATTGCCATTTCTTAAGAAGAAAACGTCTTTTGCAAACTTTTCATGAAGTAGAATACCCTAGTGTAGACCCACTCAAAATTGGGTCTGGAAATCAAACAATTCTATGATAGAAGCTGAGTGGTAAAATGGTGTTAGTGGTCAAGACAGTGATATGATCAGGGTTCCTGAGTACAGACCATGGCCCCAGCCTGTAGGGTCCTTCTACCACCCCCAAAACTCTTCTGGCATCCCAGGCTCACCCTACAAGTCACTGGCTCCTGCCTTCTTGCAGAACTCAGCTGACAGTCTATAAATCCCCCATAAATATTAGCTAACGATAATAATGTGCTCTGCTTCTGCCCAAGGGCATTTGCATTTGAGAATAAATAAGCTTTCATCATACAAGGAAATGAAGCTGTAATGACAGAATAATCAGCACTGAGTTTGAGATTTAATATTACGTTTATTCATTTCATGAACCTTATTCTAGCTGTGTACCTAGGCTCCAAATCTCAAAGAACTTATAGTATAGTGAGAAAAAGCTTATGGTCTAGTCAGAAAGTGTCTGGTCAAGTGATAAAACATCCTATAACCCACCTTCAGTAGAGGTATGCACAGGGTTATGCAGATCACAGAGGAAGACATCTGAGCTAGGGGAATCAGGGTGCCTAAGAATTATCAGAAAGGGAGCACTGTCACCTAGAGCGCATTGTCACATCTCCTATGGGCATTATTAGAAGCCTGAGGTAGGTGTTATGTCCATTTCACAGGTGACTGTCCTGAAGCACAGAGAAGTCTGTTGGCTTGGCCACTATGACCACAAACCTGTACCTCTAGCTACTAAGTCAGAGTCCATTTTCCTGAACAGATTGTGCATTCAGCCTGTCCCCTTTTCAAATTCTGATAAGTGCACATACATGATGATTGGACTCAGTCTTCTTAGGAGCAGGACCAATCAGTTTGGTTTAAGTACTCAGAAGTTTCAGGGCAAATCCAAATGGAACCGCCATAATGTGAAAATGTAGACTGAGCCTTCGTCCTCCTTCCCTCTAGGAAAGAACGGGAAACTGCAGTCAGAAAGAACGCTGGATGGTTTAACTTCCCAACCTGAGCCTTGTTAAAAAACAAACAAACAAACAAACAAACAAAAAACTTCCTGAAAAAATAAGTGATATGTAAGTCATGCTTATAAATATAAATAAAAGTGAAAATAAAAGTAATAATTTTTCATTATGTCCATTTTACAGAAAAAATATTCTTAAAAAGTTAGGTGGGGTCTAATTTCACCAAAACCCATGGAGCAAGATCTTGAAGTTATCTTTATTCTTTAAAGTCTGCCAGAGTCCATTCAGTTAGTTATTTAACAAACATTTGAAGCCTACTATGTTCAGGTACAGTCATAGGCCACCAGAGATAGAATGATTCATGTCATAAGGGTCTTGCCTTGACCTCAACCGTAGTGACAGAGATAGCCAGGGAAAAGAGTAACTGAAGTTCAGTATAGTGAAGTTCGATCAGGGAACATGGTGGGTCACCTAATCCAGACCCAGTAGCATGGAACAAGGGGGCCACCCAGGCGAGGAAATGAAACTGACACATGTGCAGCAGGTAGCCAGGTGCACAGAGAACAAAGCTTCCAGGCACAGCAAGAAAGTGGCAACAGCTACAAAGAATTGAGGGAAGGGGTGGGGCAAGACAAGGAAGGAGAGGGAAACTGAGGCTAGTAACAGGTTGCAAATTTGGAAACTTTTCTTGAGAGCAATGGGAAGCAGCTGAAAAGTTGAGAGAAGATATGCAGTAAATCAGATTTTCACCTTAGACAGATTACATTGCAGGATTAGGGAGGATAACAATGACACAGCCGACTGCAGGGGGAAAAATTAACACACCCATTTTTGTGGGTAGAACATGTTAGAGAAAAGGAGACAATTCTACCAGATAGACCAAGACCTCATTAATTTATACCCTGCTATTAAGAAAATTGGTATGATTCAACCTAGGTTGAACTAAAATTTACCTTTGCATTGTTGCAAAAATAAAGTATTTCAAGAAAGATAATACCGTGTAAACAAGATTGCTGTGAGATTGTATTTAAAGAATAAATTCTTTTCCTTGTTTTGTTGAACTAGTAGAGTATCCATTTACATATCAAAAATGCTTTTGGATAATTACAAATGAGTATTATTTATTCATTAAAATAGACTTGGCAGTTCAGTAATCTTAAAATTATAAAACTGCACATTTTTTTGAAAAAAAAAGAGAACACTTTTGTAATTTAGACTGGCTTCTCTCCAATTTGAGGATTTACTCTACCAGTTTTAACTGATTTATTCACGATGTTAGCAAGCAATTTTGGAATTGTGTAATCAAAATCTAAATGGATCTTAATAGTCCCAAAGAATTAATACGTCTGCTATAATGTGAGCAATTTATTCCCTTCACACCAGTAGATTCTGGTTCAGTGATTATTAAATTCTACATTATTTGTAGGAAAAACATTATATGAACAAAGTCGTCTTTTAGATTTGTCTTTTTTGTTTGATTTTGTTTATTTTCATTGGGTCTCTTCCATCGATAGTAAGTCATTCATTTTTCAAATACTGGGCACAAGTATGTGCCAGACACTGCTATTCATTGCAGGGGCCTGGATGGCAAGGGCTCGGCTCCTGCCTTTAAAGAGATCACCATCTGGTGAGGGACCAGGATATAAACAAACCCCAATTGAAAGGTGTAATACCTCTCATAATGGGGCTTACTTTGGAGGTTGTGGGAGCAAGGAAGAGCAAAAACCCAACTTCCCAAAAGGTGAGTTGGGGAAGCTTTCTCTGAGGAGAAGGTTCCTTTGAAGTGACTTTTAGCAACTTCATGGAAAACTGTAGCAGATAAGCCATTTCAGGCAAAAGAAATGAAGACATGGGAATAACGGAAGGGTGATTAGTTGAGACTGCACAGAGATGTTTTATGAGGGGGAAGGACAAGAATGTAGCTGAGTCATTTCACGAGGGGCTTTACATTCCATGGTAAGTATCTTGAAGGCTTCTGTGAAAGCATTGATACACAAATTTCTCCAGTCTTGGAATGTTGTTTATTTCTGTCTGCATCATTTCCAGAAGGCGTTGACATCTTGATCGAACGACAGGGCAGTGATAGATTCTGGAATACCCAGAAGCGAAGCCTGCGGTCTGCCCTCATATAGCTTACAACATGAGAAAATTATCCTCAGCATACCTACGTTAATTTATTTTTCAGTCCCCCCGAGTATATTCAGATAATATAAAAGAAAGGCAACTGAAATAAAATACTAGTAATTTTAATCACAAAAAAATGAACATTCTTAATTTGGAATATGAGAAAATGAGGTGGGAAAAGATATCCAAATATGTGCATGTATGTATGTGTGCATGCATATGGGCTTGTGTGCACCCATGTGGGTGTACTTTCTTTTTTACCCAATACTTTAAGCAGAAGTCAACTTTTCTTTAGGGGCTGGGCACAGTGGCTCAAGCCTGTGATCCAGTACTTCGGGAAGCCAAGGAAGGAGGATCTTTTGAGGCCAGATGTTCAATATCAGCCTGGACAACATAACAAGAACCTGTCTCTACAAAAATAAAAATTAAAAAAATCAGCTGGGTGTGGCGATGCATGTCTATAGTCTCAGGTACCCTGGAGGCTGAGGCAGGATGATCGCTTGAGCCCATATGTTTGAGGCTGCAGTGAGCTATGATGGCACCACTACAGCCAGGGGGCAGAATAAGATCTCATCTCAAAAAAAAAAAAAAAAAAAAAAAAAGTAGACTTTTTGAGGTGTACTACCCTTGAAATAAGGTATTAACCACAAATATGCAAGTTTGAAAAGCAGTTTTAAACTTGATTTGAATGTCAAGAGCAAATACAACATAGGAAAACTCAGAGAAATGTGCTTATGTCATAAACCTAAGAATGGAAAAGAATTCAAGATGGTGCAAGAACTGTTCTCTGGCCACCCCGTGAAGGGAATTAAATCTTCTTTAGGGAGCGAGAAAACAGAGAAGAGGGCCTCGTGTGAGATTCCTGGGGTGGAACTCCTGCCCCTGAGGCTGTGTCCCTGGTTGTGGGACGAAAGAAGCACCAGATACATTCTGAGCAGAATGTAAATTTAGCCAGAGAAAGAGAAACTTCCTTATAAAAGTCACACCATTCTTAGAAAAGTCAAACCCTTCTCCTGCAAGTGAGAAAAGGTGACAGGGCAGATCTAAATGAGGAGGGAACTGAGAGAGTCCTCAATTTTTCTATGGCCACAGAGCAATATGGTAAACCAGGCAAAAGCTTTCTGTGCCCCCAAGAGGGATATGGAGAAGTGTTGGAGACCAGAGACAAGTTGAGGCTCATGACAAGGCAAGAAGGAGGCAATGTGGGAACACAACACAAGTGGCCATGGCAGGAGGGGGACAACAACAGCTAAGGCAACAGCAGTAAGGGACGATGACACAGGACTGGTCACTGCTCAGAGGGGCCATGGGATTGGAAGGTGCTTATGGACCAATGCAAGCCTGCCCTGAACCCAGAAGCAGAATGACTAGTGGTGAAGGGATACTGAACTGACTGAGTAGCTGCTCAAAAGTCAGTGACTTTTAAACCAGAAGTGGTTGAATTATTTTGATGTGGCAAAAAGTGTGTTATGTGCCGCCAGTAGAACTATCTCATGAGCTGAGCTGACTTCAGTAACTTAGAAATAAAATAAATTTCATTTTGCACACGAGAACTCATCACTGCACAATTCACCTCTACATCACAGGTGTATCATCTTAGAAGAAGGAAGTGGGGCACCCAAAAATATCTCCTCTAAATGAAGTGGAGCATCAGAGGCTTAGTCAGTAGGAGTAAAATCAGTGGGACAGCTTTGCATTGGCTGTGGATTGATCATAATATGATGGGGAAAATGGATCAGTCCATACTAGAATCAAACTAACAAGCTTGAGTTCATTGGCACTTTCCTATAATTCTTTCAAACTGGATTAGCATCAGACTCTACTTTGATAAATAATATTTGATGATGACTTGTCCAAAGGAAAAATGACACCACCTACTAACAGGATCCCTGGGGATGGAGGACATTTTTAATAGCTGTAAGAAACAGAGTCACCGTCCGTCCTAACGCTGCCTCATTCTTACAATGCGAGTGAAGGAAGTCCTACCTGGGAGCCCTGCCCTAGAAATCCTCCCCATCTAGGGTGGAAACTTAAAATAGGGAGACTTGAGCCTCTTGGCTTAAGTTGGGCCCCTCCAATGCTGCCTGCCTGATAGGATGAAGAAATTTGGGAGCTAGAGAAAATGGCCACTTGATTCTCTGTGTTGCTACAGAAGATCTAGGTGGAAAAAGATGATTTTGCCCCAGCTATCCGAAGAGTGCTCTAGAGACCTAACTTCCTAATGGCCACATCCATGGCCTCTCTCATCATGACACATGATAAGATACTTATGAGAAGAGTATAGAGGAGGCCAGCCCCCTCTTAAAGGATAAGCAAAATGTACAGTTATCCTGAAGGTCCTTTCAAATCACATCTTTTATAATAAACCCAGATACCAACAAACACCCTCTTGTGTGACACAAACTAGTCCTGTTGTCCAATGCCAAATGTTCCACAGAGAAAATTTCAGTCCCACACTCTAAATACCTGAGGTGTAAACTTATTGCCCAGGGGAGAAATAGGTGTCAAAAAATCTCACATCACTTCCAACCAGAATGCAACCAGGCCAACTGGTCAACTATAGAAAGAATTTTTTTTCAATGCATTCATTGTGTTTAACTGGAGAAAACAAAATTGATCTCTACAAGTCAGGACCTAGAAGCAAGTGTGTAACTACTAATTATACACTTAGGGGTTTATTCTCCCCTAGATACAGATTCCTCACTCCCACCAAAATTAATCTGAGTCACATTCAAGTGTGGAGGGGAGAATGGGCTCCGTGGCTGCAATTGTAGAAGTAATGAAATTCTCTTATAAGCCCACGTTGCCTCATAATAATACTCCAATATTGAAGCTTAAGTTTGTTAAGTAGCAGACTCAATACAACTATTCACTATGAAACTTTCCAAGGAAAAGGCCCCAGTGTGTATTGAATATTTTAGTATTTTCTTAGAAATGATTAGTTTTTTAATTACTTTAGGTAGAGGGAGGAGAACCCCTTTCATGATTATTCAGGTAAGGAATGGGGTTGGGAATTGGGTAGAAACAGGATGTTACCAGATCCTTAATTTGGCCCTTTACTTTTCAACCACATTGAATCAAATATTTCTTAATGAATAAAATAATGAAATAATATACCAGAAAATGTATGAGATGAACAAGCTGTTGCATACTATTAACATTACTTATAATGGAGGGTTGGGGGGTAGAAACAATGAAAAAAATAGAGGATCACACTGTTTTTTTAATAGAGACCTGAATTGCTACTCCCTGTACTTAAGCGTATTTTAAGGTAACTATGTTTTGCTCATAGATTAATATTCTTTGGAGAGAAATTGAAAAATACAATGGGAAAAACCACCCAAAGATTATCAATGTTAATATGTTCAATTTTCAAGTACTCTTTCATACTTTTGTTTTAACAAAATTGGATTCAGAATCTATACAGTTTTGCATTGTGCTTTTTGCATTTAATAAGAATTTTATTATATTTTTATTAAATAATCTGTGAGAAGATTATTTTAATCAACCTGATCATTGAAAGCATAAAAAAAAAAAAGTAGACTTTTTGAGGTGTACTA
>NW_012142745.1:3007309-3020915 GCF_000956105.1 Propithecus coquereli
TGTACGTTTTTCTTTCTTTCTTTCTTTCTTTCTTTCTTTCTTTCTTTCTTTCTTTCTTTCTTTCTTTCTTTCTTTCTTTCTTTTTTTCTTGCAATGTAGGAGCACAGTAAAAAGTCAGTTTCTTTCCCATTTTTTATCTCTTCCCCAGAGAAAACCTCATTACCAAGTTCTTATGTTTTCAGAAGGATGGTGGCATGAAGCTTTATTTCAAAGATGTTTGGTACATTTTTACCAATTTCTTTTTCAGCTCATTTCTTGCCATCAGCAGTACCAAGAATGAGGTAGTGCTGGGTGCAGACTTAATGGTAATGGTACATATTGCTTCTGTCTACCATGCATGTACACTTTCTATTTTCCAATTTCCCTGCTGGCACTGCTCAACTGCAGTGTTGCAGACTTCCTGTGGCTGGCAGCCATGGAGAGAATGAGGCCAATTCACAAGAAGCAGAACCAAGAAAGAGAAAACAGATCATCCCAGCGGCATTATTTGAACCCCCAAACCTTGGGTAGTGTTAAGTCATGAAAGCCAACAAATCCACTTTACTTTTCCAAAACTAGTGTAAGCTATGGTTTTGTCACTTATAACTGAGAGAAACTTGACTTCTACAACAAAAGATGACTTTTTCATGTGTAATGACAACTTGCTAGCAGTGAAAGGGGGAGCCCAGACATACCTCCAATGGATGCCAGGGGAAATTTTAGCTAGAGAGAAGCTTCTGGGAGGATTATCTCTCCCCCCACCACACCCGTGATAATATATAGGTGCTTAGCAGCGACTTGGGAAATTGAAGCAAAATATGATGCAAACAGTATATGCTTTGCATTGTGTGCGTGCAGATGTTTGTGTACACTGGAAGACAGAAAAGCTCTAGCAAACACCTTATCTGGTGCAACCTCCAGAGTAAAAGTCTTCAGCATTTGGCTGTTCAGGTCAGCTCTGTCTGACTTGTTATTCTCATGTGAGTTTTCATTTTCTTTTTATTTTAATTTACCTGAATTAGAGAGAGAAGATAGAGCAACTACTTAGCAACATTGAACTCCAGAAACATAGGTTTAAATATAATTTAAACAAGCCTGCATTATCCAGTGGAGATTATCCATTTTAGAGTTCTAAAGTGGTCCTCTTTGGAATTTGAACTTGGAATGCCTCAGATGGACCAACATATCCCTCATTCATCTATGGGTGAGATCTGCAGTGCTCATTCCTGGGCTTTGCTGGGGAAGGCTAGTGGGGAGAATAAACCTAGCTTAACAAAAATGTAACATATACATGCACGCTCACACACTCAAGAACATACCCACATATGTGTACTGATATACACATGCATGCAAATGCCCACACATACACATTTGTAAATATGCCAGCCTTGATAAGTCAATAAGCTGCCATTGTGATAACAGGTGCTCACTGTGGGAGAGGAAGAAAGAACTGGAACCCACCCATATGCTTCCAATGCTTCATTTGAACTTGAGTTTACACTATCAAAGAAGAAAAACAAAAAGTGTGCTAGTATTTTGTCATTCCGTGACAATCATTCTTTGCAATCAATCCTCAAGCCATGTGGACTCATTAATGCTCAGGTGCCCATAATCTGCTTACTCTATTTAGTTGAGCTATTGAGTGAGATCTAAAAATACCCTACCCTCCAGCATCTCTGCTTTCTGTCCTCCTGATATGAATTGTAGGAGCAAAGTAAACAGAGGGCTGCGTTAGAATTTCCTTTTTTTTTTTTTTTTTAATAAATGAGCCATAAAATTATCCGTTAATCTGTCCTGGCTCCCAGGGACCAGTTTGCATTGTGGAGATTTCCTTTTCCTTTTCGGATCCCCATTTTGCTGAAGAGATCATTCAAAAGAAAAAAAAAACCACACAGCAATAAGCCCCAGAGAATAGGCTTAGGAAAGCCAGCTTTTTTTTCTTTCTTTCTTTCTTTCATCTTCTTTTTTTGTGTGTGTGAGCAGCCTTTGGCTTGAGCCAAATTCTCATCATTCAGCACCATTCAAAACTTTAAATTTACTCTGTGCACTGTAGACATCCTTTAAAATATAAAATATTCCTTTCCCCTTCCCAGAGGGCATGGCGTTCCCATCTACTCAAACAAGTACTCCAAGTAAGATTTTTAGCACCATAAAAAGACCCCCTCAGGATCTCTGGGGCAAGAATCCATGAGCACAAAAATGATGAAACACTGGAGGAATTCACTCCGAGTTTGGTATTTCAGGACTCCCTTCACTTAATTTCTGTACAGGGTGTCGGTCTGACAGTTTTTGCATTTTTCTCGAGGGTATTTCCTTTAAAAGACAGAAGGAGGAAGTATCTATCAAGCTCTGAGCTGTCTGAGAGGAGAGCAGGCCTGGGCTGCCCACCTTTGGGACTCAGCCTTCTTCTTGGGTAGCTGCTGCCTGAGACCAGCCCACTTGCCCACAGTTTCCCCAGGAAGTAGATTTCTTACCTTCAGCAAGACTCCTGCACATAAATACAGACACGATACAAGCATCACTGACACACAGCCTAATTTTAGATAGAGAGAGTAACCATCAGTTTTAAGTGTAATAATAAAAGAGATCTTTAATGGAACTGTAACAAAAGAGCTCTTTTTGTTTAGTTTGGGGCTGCTGGTCTTTGCTGAACCCCTGCTTTACCTCCTTCTAGTTCTTCCTTTGTTTTTTGTTCTTTATTTACATTAAGTATAAAACTTCCATAAGCTCTCTTAAGGGATTTCTTTATTTTCTTTTACTTTTTTTTTTTAAAGCCAAACTGTTTGTCTAACCTGGGGAGTTTGGGGGGACTGAAATAGCCAGTAAAGATTTTTATTTCTAAAGGAGAGTCACCCTGAGGTTAACTTGGAAGCTAAACAGTTTTAAAAGTTCATCTCACAAAAGTAAAAGCTAAATGCTTTAGTGAGGAGTCCCTTGTGTGGAATATAGTTATTTCTCCGAGCTAGATTCTATTGCTGATCTGTGAGATAATATCTAAGTTCTTTAAATAAGCTGAACGTGACTACCCAGGGACCCCTCTCCTTCGCTCATGAATGTTTAGTTACCACCCTCAGTAAATTGAATACATTGGACTGAATCGATTAATTGTTCCATAAATCTTCTAAGAAAGTAGATGGGCTTCAGAATCATTCTCCTATTTCTCGAGAGCTCCTCTAATAACGTTGCACTTATGCACATAAAATTTCGGAATGTCTGGACTTGTATTTGACGTGACTCACTCACACCTAGAAAACCATTTCTCTCATTCAGAGACTACAGAAGTGTGAGTTCTTTGAATCATTGATTTGGTTAGCACAAACATGTTGGATTTTGCTAACATACCTTAAGACTTTATGAGCCTACCTTATTTTATATGTCCTACAGGCTTTGGCAGTTTTGCACATTTAATTGAAATGCATTGGCTTCCATAAAAAAAGAACTTGCTTAAATCAAAAAGGAATTACTCGTAATCTCTCTAATATTAACACTTGGACTTTTGACAGTACCTGCTGCATCCCATGGCATCGCGTTCATGCAGCTCAGATCTGAGGGCTTGTCTGACTTAGTATCTGTTTCAGCCAAGCTGCGTGAAATCTCTTGGCTTTCATGCGTATAGGGATGAGGGTCTGCTGGGGTTTTGGGGGCAGAGCACTGTGTCCAGACTGGAAGCTAAGAGAGACCTGCATTATGCGTATTTTCATTGGTGTGTATGTCACCCACAAAAACCATCCTGGAAAGGGAACAAATGAAAGACTTTCTCCTATGACAAGGGAGCCATCTCTGGAAAAGAACCTGCCAAGTCTGCTCCACCTGTCTGCCCAGGCTCCACTGACTCACGTGGCTTCCTAAGTCACTTAACCCTGACTTACCTCTGCGCTAGCCAACTACCACTGAGATCCTCTGCGAGGCAAATCACATTATCTTTTTTTGAAACAAACGATGCACTTTAGGACTAACACATGCAGGTCCTGGCCTCGTTCTCTGGCACGATATTGGAAATAAAACGATTCCTGCTAGGACAAGGTAGCCCACTAGGAGTAGGTGAAAATCTCAGATAATCCGCATTCCCCATGTAGCCATTCTACTAATTCTTTCCTTATTGACCTTCACAGGAGAGACTAGGTTGTTCTTGGACGGGGAGGCAAAGTTGCAAATGTACTCACACGTGTAGAGGAAATGTGTTGCCTTCATTTCTCTGCAGGTATGCTGATCTTTGTCACAAGCCCATCCCCAGATTTGCAGAGACGTTCAGTTGAGAAGAATATCTTACATAGAGTACAGGTCTGCAATTTAAACTGTTTCCTCAGGGCCCAGGTAAATGTTTAGTTTTTTAAGATGCTTTTCACTTCCACAGCTCCTTTCAAAGATGAATCTGAGGGAGGGGGGGAAGGAGACCATCTACAGAGCAGGGACTGATGACAGCAGTGGCTGGAATACCTATGGTTTGCTCCTGTGTAAGGCAGGGCTCTGAGGAGCATCTGCCACCTGCCTGGATGTCTGCTCCAGTTGATGCCGTGACCTCCAAGGTGAGGCTGTGAGTCCCACGCAGTCCTGGAGCAGGGACTCTGTGCTGCGGGTTTCCACCGCTGCTTCCCGCCACAGCCACTTCATCTGGCAATCTCCCCAGTCAGCACCGAGAGCACATGGAAACTTCTGGATGCCTTCCCCATTTCCCTAAAGCCAGGGAAGCCTCCGAGTGCATAGCTCCCTCCCTCCCTTTGTCCAGCCGTGTGGATTCTGATGAGGCTGTTTCAGGGCAAGGTGGTGGCAGGTGCAGATCCAGGTCTTGAAGCTTAGACAATTTTGAGCGTTTTCTTTAAGAAAAAAAAAAGAGGGAAGGAGATGGAGTATCATGAATACAAAATCAGGCACAAAAGTTAATACTGATTTAGAGTGAAAAAATTTAAAATGAATTACAAATTCTAAAAAACTGAAAATTTCCACTAACATTATACAAAACAAGAAAAATATAACATTTTTGTTACATTGCTATCTGATTCACATCTATAAAATTGTTCTCCATAATTTTGTCTGTATAATTTTTGATGGCCTCTTCATATGGCAATGGCTTTATGTTATTTTCCAAAGACAGAATATAAATAATATTCAGTTTTGCAGTTTTGATCTACTGTGGTTGATCAAAATTTATTTGCAGTATTCATAGTTGAAAAAGTTAAATTCAACTCCAAAGTTGTTACTGGGAATGTCATATAAGTTTGTAAGATTTTTGTCAAATTTACTTCGTGTATGATTTCTAACATTGCAGGGCATTTTAAATTGTCTTGCTCAATAACTAATCTTAAACACTCTTGAATTGATAACACTGTTTAACCAGTTTGTTGCTGATTTCCATGAAATAGTAGCATATCTCAGCTTTATTACCAATATCAATATATTGCATCACATTAGCAAGAAATTTAAATCTTTCTCCAATGTATTTATCTGATTCCTTTATCTTCATTAATCAAATTATTAAACCATCCAATAGCCTGTTGATTATTTCAATGGGAAATTTGTCTCTTCATCTTATTTGACTTGGAAAAAACATGTATTACAATTTTCTTCTTGTAATAAGAAGAAATTGATGCAATAATTTCTATTGAATTCATAGAAATATATGAAAATAATTTCATTATATAGGTCATTTATCATTATATATGCTGCATTATTGAGCAAATTTTTTGCAGGAATTTTCGAGTAGATATCAATGAAAATTGAATCCTCTGTTAGGATTTTACATAAATGATAATATAAAATTTTTTTGCAGACTAATTTCTGGTCCTGAAACCCCTTACACATTATTTTTCCTTTATTACTGCTACTGAGAACCAGAATGTGAGAGTTTTCTGGCCCTACACCATGGTATCATAACATTAGTTGAATTAGCGTATGTTTGTATGATAAACCCAACCATTACAATGCTGGGCTTTTAAAAACTTAACTACATAGGAAGTGACTATGAGCTATTAAATATATTCCACTAAACTCACATCAATACTTCTCCAAACTTCCCCTTAGCCAGACACTAACATTGCTTATTGACACTTCAATGTCACCTGATGGGAAGGGAAGTTGTTAATATACCTTACTTTTGTAAATATGTTTCTAGCACCTTTTCTAGATCCTGCACTTCAAGATTAATTTTACCATAAATTCAGCTCTAGGTGGACTCTGCAATGTAAATTCTTACAAACAGAAGTGTTCCCAGGGGCAGGGGCAGTGGGAGCAGTCTGGTCAGGGTGCAGGCCTTACAAGGGATATACTATCTGCAGAGAATGTTAAAAGAACAATAAGACTGAATAAAAGAAGATCTGCTTTTTATTATTACCATGAGCCAGCAATTCTGAACAATGTCAGTGATTAAAATATTTCTTCCTTCCAAAACAATATTTTGTTGGTCTAAGTTCAAAACAATTGCTACAGTAACTATTGAGTTTTAGTAATAAATATGTCAGGTTCAAATTAGCAAATTTTTATTACATGTCTTTTCACAAACATCATATTTATTCCATATGGAAGTTTATTTGGAGAATCCCCATTTATACAGTGATCCCTCAAAACAGACTCAACATAATTCCTCCTGGACCTCTGCACTTAGAGTTTTAATAAGTATCTTGAGCTCAACATATTCAAATCTGAGCACTGTATCTTCACCCCCAAATCTGCTCTATCCACAGCCTCCCGGGTCTCAATTGATGGTAACTCCACCTTTCCAATGGCTCGGGCCCAGGTAGATCCTGTTGGCTCTACCTCCTAAAATATATCCAAAATCTGATCTCCTCTGACTCTGTTCCTACCACCCCAGTGTCGGCCAACATCATCTCACCTGACTTCTCTGACAGACTGACTGTGTCCTGGTCTCCTTGTCCCACCACTGGATCCCCAGAATCAGAAGCCAGGGTGATCTTTTTACATCATGCACTGAATCACAACTCATTTCTGCTTAAAACTTTCCAGTGCTTCCCCATTTCTCTCCAAATGAAAGCAAAAATGCTCACAATGATTTTCAAGCAGGATACAGCTGACTCCTCCTAAAACTTTGCATGAAATAAAGTAATTGTCACAAATTAGAAAAAATGACACCTAAAACCTTGGTTCCAGTCTTACTATTTCTGATAATATATCCTCAGGAGATAATCATAAACCAAATCTCAAATTTACACATATTCCTCACAGTATTGTTTATAACAACACTAACTGCCACATAGCTGACATTGATTGTGTATTACATGCCATTTTCTAACTGCTTTGTCTAAATCAACTAACTTAATCCTCACAAAACTCCACAAGGCAAGTATTATCATTGTCCCCATTTTCTAGGCAAGAAAGCTGAGGCATTGAGAAGTAAACTGACTAGCCAAGGTCATACGGCCAGGAAGTGGCAAAATAGAGATCTTAACTCAGGCAGTCCCTCTGCAAAGTTCATGCTCTTAACTGTTCTGCAAAAAGAGCAAATAAACTAGCAACCATGTCAATGTTCAACCATATAGGTTTAGTAAGTAAAATAAAGCATAACTAATCACTAAACATTGCATTTTCTAAAGCTACAATGATATGAGAAAATATATGTGATAACGTTAAAGTGAAAAATGACTATTTCATACAGAATAATCTCCATTTAACAAGTGCACACACATGCACATGTGTACACACATTATACATGTATATATAACAAATAAATATCAGAAAGAAAAGTCCCAAAATGTTAATAAAGATTATTCAATAATGGCCCAGTTACTAGATGATTTTCATTTTCTACAGTGTACTTTCTTGTTTTATACATTTTTTTGCTGTTATGTATCTATTTTATACCCATATGAAATGATTAATCTTTTATTTCAAAATTGCTAAGTAAATAGCTATACAATAAGTTCACACGAAAATAATCATGAAGACAATGGCAATATATAATACGGATATAATAGAAGTTTCCAACTTTTGCTTCCCAAGGAGGATTTACAATTTTTCCCATGTAAGTCCCAAAGCTTAAAAGATTCCATTTACTTTAAAAGAATGGCTCTAATTATTTTTAACTATTTAAAGAATACTCAGGCCAGGCACAGTGGTTCATGCCTGTAATCCCAGCACTTTGGGAGGCCAAGGCGGGAGGATTGCTTGAGCCCAGGAGTATGAGACCAGCCTGGGCAATAGTGAGACCTGCTGTCTCTACAAAACAAACCAACAAAAAACTTTAGCCGGGTGTGGTGGCATGTGCCTATAGTCCCAGCTACGTGGGCGACTGAGGCAGGAGGATCGCTTGAACCTAGGAGTTTGAGGTTGCAGTGAGCTATGATGACACCACTGTACTCTAGCCAGGCAACAGAGTGAGATCCTGTCTCAAAAAAAAAAAAAAAAAATACTCAAAGACATAGAACTGCAAAATTCTTACATCTATGAACAGAGACTACCAACCTGATTTGCCATAATTCCTGCCAAAAGCAAAGAAACATGATTAGAAATTGAGTTAAACCAAACATAATAATATTACCAGGCTTTTCAAAATGTTGAAAATGACTTAGATTCTTACTTTCACCTTCACAGAGAACTTTAAATTTGGTGGTACCTCTGACAGTGACTGCGATAAACCGTTAATTGAAAAAGCAGAATAGAAAATTGTTATTGCACTTGAATTGCTATATCGGTTTGGAATGCATTGGGCCAGCCGTGAGGAACAGCAAACTCATCAAGCAGAGCTAGGCACGGCATCGCATGCATGTAGGTACATGTACTAACTCACTTAATCCTCTCTACAGCCCTAGTAGTGTCACAGATGGCAAAAGAAGGAACACAGAGGGTAAGAAACATAACCAAAGATAACATAGCTATTAAATGGTAGATATGGGATTCGAACCCAGGCATTGGACACCAGGGTCTCTCCCGTCTTAAACCCAACTATTCTGTCTACAGAATAGTCCCCCGCCCACCCCACCACGTTACCCAGAAAACCATTCTTTGTGATCTGGGCCTCTTCAATGATTCCCGTACACTGGGAATTTGTGGGAAGCTTCAGAAACATAGAAGTCAGCGTGTTTTTTTTTTTTTTTTTAATTTAAAATGGGAGCCATTTGGGAGTTTTAATGCAGCATTTTCTCCACCTTTCTGTCTGCAGTACTTTTGAAATGCCTTCCTCCTCACAGGAAAGAACCCGCAAATGAAACAAGGAGACACAGTTGCTCTCCTCAGCAAGCTGTTTGAAGGGCAGACATTCCTGGTCCATCCATTACCATGTAAATAATTAAACACCCTGAGCCTGCAGCCCGGGGTGTGCAGCCTGTGGAGGCAATTTGCTTTAAATATTGGTGAGCATTAACTCGGTCAGTCATTAGCTCCTCCTAGCGGCTTTTTTGGCCTTTAATCAGGAGGCAGCTGAGGTGTTGCTGTCTTTGAGCAACAGAAACCCTGATTGCTGAGTAGCCGGAAGTTTCCTCTGAAGTGAGATCTTTCTTCACCTCTCAAGACACAGGATTTGACCACTCAGCAAGAGCCGCCCCAGCTCCTAGTGCAAAACCTGATTTGGTCAACAAAGGACTCTTATATAACCAGGGCAGTACGTATGTGACATTTATGATAGTCAATCAACCCTGTTTGTATAGTTCTGTCCATCAGTAGAGCCAAACCACAATTATTCTCCCTGCTAAAGATGATTGGAGATACGGACAATGCAAAAAAGACAAATAATACACTGAGAACTTAAGTTTGGCTTTTAGTTATGCTTTGCACTTGCATGTGAATGAAGCCACCGCCAAAGTTTAATCACTTTATAAATAAAGTAGGAGGGACACACCTGTAGAAAAAAAGAACAAAAAAAGGCTGAGAAGCTGTCCAGTTTTCCCACCCTGCCCTCCTACTCAGGTCCTCCGTGGAAACAGCTTCACGTCGTGAATCAACAGATCTCTTTCGGACAGATGCCAGGTTTCACCATTTCCCAAAACTTCAGTGGGTAGATGAAAAACTCCAGTGTTTGAATCTCAAAGGATATCTTGGCAATGAAAGTAAACAGTAGGGGCTGAGATGTCAATAGAGTCCCAAGTGTAGAGTAAGCATCATAAATAAACTTGAAAGGACATTTTTCCTTGGACAAACCCAAATTAGAACAATCTGCCTATAAATTAGGATAGTGGCAAATAGGCAAATCTAAATAATATTGAAAAAAATAATTAAGAAAATTGCATTCTTTCAGAGTGCAAGTACAATTACACTGGAAGACATTCAACTCCCAATCTTGCTACTGTAAGTGTGATCACGTAGTTGGATACAGGATCCATAGTCTACAGCACACTGAGTAAATGTGCTATCGATTTTCTTATTGATGCCAGTAGGCATTAAAATTCCACCCTTTTTCTTTCACTGGAAGGGTAACATTGTTGAAACAGACAGATCATTCCAAAGGTTTGGCATATCTGCCCACCCAGCATTGCCTGGAACACGAGAACACCCATGTACACCTTCCTGTATGCAAACACACACACACTACTCCGGGACAGCTTTAGAACTTTAAGAGTAATTTTTGGGCTTCCCTGGAATACTGGAAGCCCTAGAAAATCAGCGGCTGCACAGGAAGATCTTTATAACAAAAGTAGTTGTCTAGAAAAAACTACATTGACTCTGGAGTCAGAAATAAATCTAGGTTAGTATCTTGGCTCTACCCTTGAACGTTGTTTTCCCTTAAGCAAATCCGATGACATATGTAAACTCCAGTCTAAAAATGTGCCACAAATACTTTATTCACAAATCTGCCTGTGAGAATGGAATGATCCCGTATATAAACTGCTTGACGGTGCCTGGCACAAAGTGAACTCTTCTGAATGCTGAGTTTCCTGCTACCTTCCTCTTCTTAACAAGTTCTTGTTCTGGTGACTCTCCAGAGGGTAAGGAAAAGTGCACACACTCCTGAGAATTTTTAAATCCCTGGAATATTCTTTGCTCCTGACAGTCAATACTGTGGACTTGTTTGGAAGCGCCTGGTGAGATATGTTTTCCTCATATTTTGGTGTATTCTCGGGTTTTATAGCCCTTCCAGAATGGGTCAGCCTGACCCACTCCAGCCTGTCTCTGACACTCAGCCTGTGTTTTCTTGAAACCTGTGACTCTTTCCCTGGTTCCAACTGTATGTGCTTATTCACGCCTCCCTTCCTTCAGCAAATATTATCCTGTACCAATCCTGCACCGGGACATGATGGTGACTGAGACAGGCTTGGTTCCACCTTCAGGGAGATCATGATCTTAAGGAGGAGACAGACAGAACAGAATCAAGCAGGCACATAAATACTTTAATTACAACTCGTGACGTTGTGGCCAGCGCTGTGACGGGGGCTCCAGTTGAGAACAGAGGTGCGGTTCGGGGGAGTGGTCGCCACAAGAAATAGGTTGTCAAGGAAGCTTCTTAGAGGAGGGGCCGCTTGGGCCAAAGTAAGCTGCATGAAGAGCAGGGACCTCAGGCCAAAGGAACCAGAGTAGTTGCTAAATGGGACCTTTTGGGACAAAAACCATCGCAGGAGAGTATGTTGTCAGATTCCCCTTTCTATATTCAGCTCAACTCTTACAATCTTGAACTATTTCCTGAGGATTTAATTGCATAGTTATTAATAATTTTCTCAGGATAGATTTCAGTGACTTCCTTCTTATTTATTTATTTATCTATCCATTTATTTTAAATTTTCTCTCTGTATGTCAAGAGGTCTATTGAATAAATTAGATGCTCTTCCTCTTAACTGGAAAAATTAGAGAGGAGTGCTGCCCGGAATCCTGCCTCCTTGGAATTGTGTTCCACTTTTTGATCTGTTCAGTGTCTGTGCAACTTTGTTGGTTTATCAATGGTCCCATGGGTGGGTGCGGAACACGGGCAAGAGACAAGGGCTTCCTGAGTTTCCAGCCTCACGCCAGGAGGCCTACATCACAACTGTGTACACGACGTGTACAAGATGGCCCCTGCGTCCTCCCCACACCCGTCCACTAGGGAGTGGGACCTTCCTTTATTGTCTGAAAAGGACAGACTTCTTCCACAGGCAGTCCCTTCCCTAGAGCTGGGCCCCACATTCCACAGAGGTCAGCTTGGGCACAAGAGCTATCTGGCTGCTGGTGGCTGCCTGTTTTTAGCAGGAGTCTTCAGCCAGCTTTTCCTCCCATAGGGTAGCATGGAGTTTCCTTCCAGCAGATGCTCTGGAAGACCACAAGCTCTTTTTGGCATATGTTCCACCTTCCTCCTCATCTCTCACTCTCCCCTCCCTCTCCCTACATACCCCACACAGATCCTGTGCTGATTGATTAACATCACCCAGCTTATGTACTGGGGGATCAATCAAAAGACACCTTCCCACACAGAACAGCTCTTTGCTCTCCCCCACCAAGCTGCTGCCTCTGACATTTCCTGCATGCCTGGACTGGGCCTGTTTAGAAGCCTCCAGCCTCCTCCTATCAGTCTGGGCACCCAGGGCCTTGGCAGCAGTTGCTACTCTGAGTCCTGACACTCTGCCACGTCAACACTGGCCAGGCCGATTTTCCCTTCACACTCATCTGCTGAGTCCAAACTCCCCCTGAGGGCTCTCTCTCCCTGTTTGAATGGGCTCCCAGGCAGAAAGGGCTCCCTGAAGCCTTAACTTCTAGCAGCTTGCTCCTTGCAGCCTTCCGGCTGAAGGATGTGGATGTTGGATCAGTTCAGTGGTCCTTGGTTCACAAAAAGAAATTCAGTTCAATGCAGTCTCTCCCCAACCCCCCTGCCCCAAACAGCAGGTTATGCCTGCTGGCCTTGGCACTGTCCTTCTTATTTGATTTTTCAGACTATCTTTCCTCTCTTCTGTGAGAGTACCATGGGCCCAAGGACCAGAGGGGATTGATACATGTATTCCATTTGAACTTTGCTGAAGCTTTTTTCTTTTTTAAGCCAAATTCTTCTTCTGCTGTCTAGAAAAAAAAAAAAAAGGTCCCTCTTTCACTGCCCTTTGCCCACACAGACACAATTTGTCCTCTTCTCATTTTTCTTTCCAACTTTCAGGTGGCTGTATACTGAGAACAGGGCTGCTTCTTCCAGCAAATAGCAGCTAATTCTTGAGTGTGGACTAATTAGGGAACACAGAAAATCACAACGAAGTAAATTTAAATTCTTGCATCCATATCTAAGGAGCACAAGATAGCACCTATTCGCACAGCAGGGTATCCTTATAGTTTTCTTCTCTGCATTATACACACAAAGAATAAACACGCATCCATGACCTTTTCTCTTATATAGACATAAAAAAGTGCCATCACCCAACATGTCTTACGGTCTTTTCTGATTTCATATTTTATGAATCTTAAAGACAGGGTTATTCTTTGACCCCCTCCCCCAATTTCACCTCTAGAATGGACAAGCACGTCAAAGCATATGTGCTAGGGTACTCATCAACGCCATTATCATATTAGCCCCAAATTAGAGATAATTTAAATTTCCAGCAGTGAGGGATTGTTTAAATAAATTGGTGGATAACCGCAATGTATTACTATGAGAATATTAAAAATAGTGAAATAAGTATGTATATTTATTAATATGCAAACATGGGCATGGAGCACTGCTGAGAAGGAAACCACAAGTTAGTATGTACAATATGATAAATTTAAGCATTTTTACAACTTTTTGAAAGACTATCCAAAA
>NW_012142745.1:3020965-3030364 GCF_000956105.1 Propithecus coquereli
ATAGTTTTCTTCTCTGCATTATACACACAAAGAATAAACACGCATCCATGACCTTTTCTCTTACATAGACATAAAAAAGTTCCATCACCCAACATGTCTTATGGTCTTTTCTGATTTCATATTTTATGAATGTTAAAGACAGGGCTATTCTTTGATCCCCCGAATTTCACCTCTAGAATGGACAAGCACGTCAAAGCATATGTGCTAGGGTATTCATCAACGCCATTATCATATTAGCCCCAAATTAGAGATAATTTAAATTCCCAGCAATGAGGGATTGTTTAAATAAATTGTTGGATAACTGCAATGTATTACTATGAGAATATTAAAAATAGTGACATAAGTATGTATATATATTAATATGCAAACACGGGCATGGAGCACTGCTGAGAAGGAAACCACAAGTTAGTATGTACAATATGATAAATTTAAGCATTTTTACAACTTTTTGAAAGACTATCCAAAATATTAATACTGTTTACCTTTGGATGGGTGTTATGTAAGTAATACATGTTTGTAGTTTTTCTGATAAATGTTAGTGTTTTACAATGAACACTTATGCTTATATAAAAAGTTAACAGGAGAAAACGTACTAGAGGCTCTTTCTCTATATTAACTTAATTATTTCTCTATCTCAACCCTCTTATTTTGTTGTGGGTTGGTGGGGAGGGAGGGAAGGTGGCTCAGAGATAAGAAAAAGCGTCTGACTCACTAGACACAAGCCTGGACTCGAATCCAGGTCCTCTGTTGCAAAGGTGTAGATCGCAGGCTTCCCTCCAGTTGTCACAAATCCAGGAACGTCTAGTGGATTATAGGAGTACGATGTCTGTATGTGTGTGTGTGGCACATATGCACCCACTATTTTGCATTATTATTTTATAAAGGGCAGTTGAGGTTGGCTTATAAAATGTCAGTTATACTTTTCAGATCCTTATGGACTTCCCTCTGACTTGGAAACCATTTCCTGCTCTAACCTCATCTCAATTTCCTCCTTGCTGGTTGTTCTCAAGCTGTGGTCTCCAATCTGCAGCATCAGCATCACCTGGGAACTTCCGAGAAATGCAAATTCTTGGGCCTCACCCTAGATCTGTGGAATCAGAAACTCAGGAGAGGGGCCCCACCACCACCTGAGTTGCAACAAGTCCTCTCGGTGACTGGGATGCTTCCTAGGAGCATATACCACACCGGCGATGATGGTGTGCAACCCCAGGACGAAACAAAAACAACAGGAAAACTACAACAGTGATCTTTGTTTCTCATTACTTTCCTTCCTCCAATTGCCTTCCCTCCTGCCTGCTCTTCCCCCAAATTAACCCCAAAACTGTTGAGAATGTGCATTCCAGGGTCAGATTGCCTGAGCTTAAATCTCGATTATATCACATATTATCTGCATCACCTTCAGCAAATTATTTAGCATCTTTGTGTCCATTTCCCCATCTATAAAATGGGTGAAAATCATAGCACTTACCTCCTGGCACTGATGCACAGATTTGAGCCTCTGGCTATGGTAAGTGTGTAAGGGTGTGTGTTATCTTTGTTATCCACCCTCCCCCACCTCTATGCTGCCTTTTGTCCCTGAATGCCCCATCCCCCACTCACACTTACAGGTCCTCTGGTTATTCTCCCAGGTTTTCTAAGTTAGTAAGAATTTTCTCATATTCCACTCTGTATTAATGATTACTAGTTGTTGTGGACTGTTTGTGTGTCTCCCCCAGAACACATGTTCAATTTCTACCCCCAGTTCCTGTGAATGTGACCTTACTGGAAATATTGCCTTTGCAGATAAAATCAAAGTAGGATGACGTCATACTGGATTAGGGAGACCCTAATCCAAGGGCTGGTGTCCTTCTAAAATGAGGGAAATTTAGACAGACACACGCAGGAAGAAAGCCCCAAAGACTGGAGTTCCGTTGTCACAAGCCAGGGACAATCAAGAATCCTCAACGATCACCAGCAGATAGGAAGAGGCAAGGAACGATGTTCCCCTACATCTGTCAAGGGGAGCATGGTCTTGCTAACACCATGATTTTGGACTTCCGGCCCCCAGAACTATGAGATAATGGATTTCTGTCATTTCCAGACACTCAATTTGTGGTAATTTGTTATAGCCCAGCCTTAGGAAACTAATATGTTAATTATTTGATATATGGGTGCTGTAGCTCACATATATTAATACTCTACTTATCTGGAAGGCATGCTTTCAGTATTTTCAGTAATGTGAAGAACAGTTGTGAGCCCTAAACTTGAAATCAAAAGCCCTTGATCCAAATCCCAATCCTAATACTTCCTGGCTATGCAAATCTGTATAGGTTCTTAAACTCTCTGAACTTAATCTTCTAATATGTAAGCTTCCCAGATGAAACACAGAACACCCAATTAAACATGAATTTCAGATAAACAAGTAATTTTTAGTATAATTATGTCTCATACAAGTATGTCTCCTGGGATATACTTGTACTAAAACATAAATATTCACTTATTTATGTGAAATTCAACATTAACTAGAAACCCTGCACATTTATTTGCTAAATCTGGAAACCCCTCACATGAAAATATAGTTAATAATATCTGATTTGCACTCTTATTGCACAAATTAAAGGGAGAGTTGTATGTGAAAACGTCTATTACTTTTTAAGTGCTCTGTAAACGTATACGATGATAAATCAGCAGAGACGAGCTTTGAGAGACTCAAGTAGAGAACCTAAGATATTTCATAGAGCAGCTCTCAGGCCATCACTCAGATACTACTGATATTCAATTTTCGTAAGCTTGATTTATTGGGTTTAATTAGAAGAGGGAGGTTGGAGGTTGCTAGAGATAAGACCCTGGGTAGCAGCAATATATATATATACATATATATATATATTTACACATAAACATAAAAGCATTTATATATCACATACCTATGATATATACACATATATAGACATATTATACATTACACATATTGATTTATTTGACAGTAAAGTATATAAGAAACAATTATAAAAAGCAGACACAAATTACTTTGAAAAAGCTAGTTTGGGGTCAGTTAATATAGGGGGAAAAGCCTTATGCAGTAAGAACTCCCGAGTACATTATGATTTCATCAGTCATAGTGTAGTGATTAATGGCAATAATTACAACTCGGTGTCATTGGATAAAAGTTAACTTGAGTTTGTTTTGCTCTCTTTGTGACAGTAGGGCTGTGTGAAGCATTTCAGAAATATTTCTCTTAAAAATCTAAATAGAAAAAAAAATCTAAATAGGCTTAGTCACTAAAAGAGTAGTCTTCACTCATCTAGATATTTCATTCTTCAGTAGATAAAACATTAGCATATTTTAAGAGTGGTTTTTTAGAGATATAAGGCCTTAATCTGAACATTCAATATGATGGTGGAGATTTTTAGTATTTCAGACCCTTGGCAGCTCCTCAACTGGTAACTAAAGGATGTCTACTTATTTTGCTTCCACAAATAGCTGTTTTGCAAAAAGTGTTTTTAGACTACTAATTTGGAGTCAAAATAAAATTATTGATTAATTAATTAATGGATTTTTGTGAAAAAAAGGAAAAACAATATAAGGCAAAGAAGAATATTCTCTTGACTGTAAGTCTAATCGAGTCATAGTGTTTCCATCTCTAAATGCCAGAGTCCAATTCCAAATGTGATGCCAAGTTTCATGAATCTAATATTTATAGATCCCTCAATAGTCACTAAGCACTGAATGAAAATGAAATGGAAAAATATGGTCTTTCAACTCAAAAGCTTAAAAGAACAGAAAATAGGCATCCGTGAGGCCGTATTTAATCACAAACTATTAGCCCCATAATAATGGAATTTTATATGTTAAGCCTGAATTTTCCAAACTTATTTTACAGGTGAAATCTTTTTTTATTTCAGTAAATCTCTATTAATATTCAGTGGAACACGTTTTGGGAAACACTAACCCACAGGACACCCACCACTATTGCCTAACCACTGCCTAACTTTTCAGCATCATCTCTTTGTTTTTTCACCATAAATACACTAATTTATTTTGGTAAGAATCTCATCGTGTGACCCCATAATCAGTCAATTTTACATGTCAGTTTCAAATAAGTTTTGATTAAGTAATTATCTTTTTAAAATAAATCAATAGTGACTGTGAATAATCTTGCCCTCTCTGCCCTTATCCCACAATTCAAGGATTTTTTTTGTGTTTTTTTTTATTTCAAAATATTAAGGGGGTACAAATGTTTTTGTTACATGGATAGCTTTTGTAATGTTAGAGTCAAGTATATAAGTGTGCCCATCACCCGAAGAGTGTTCATTGTACCTGTTAGGTAGGTCTTTACCCCTCCCCTCTGCTTGATTTCCAGTGACTTTTACTTCCCTCTGTGCACATGTGTGCCCCTAGGTGAGTTCCAATTTATTAGAGAGTACAGGTGGTATTTGTTTTTCCATTCTTGAGATACTTCACTTAGGATAATGATCTCTAATTCCATCCAAATTGCTACAAAGGCATTAATTCATCCTTTTTATGGCCGAGTAGTACTCCGTGATGTACATATACCACATTTTGTTGATCCACTCATGAATTGATAGACACTCGGGTTGATTCCACATCTTTGAAATTGTGAATTGTGCTGCAATAAACATTTGAGTTCAGGTGTCTTTTTGATAAAATGACTTCTTTCAGCATCATCTCTTATCTCTGCTACCCAAACATCCTAAACTTGAGCCATGTTGGAATACTGACTATTGAGTTTTCTGAAGCAACAGGTCTTTGAATTGGGGTGTTTATAACCCAAGAATTACATAAGAATTTATTGGAGTGTTTAAAAAAAATCAGACTTCCTACTCCTATTTATTTTATCTTAAAAATAGAGTATGTTTTTTTCTGGAAGAAGTGTGAAATGAAAAGTAGAGGGCCATTGCTCTAAAGATCAAAGGTGCTTTTGTTCATGCTTTTCTGGTCCTTCTAAAGTCTCTCCCTCCTCTTCCACTCTTCCCAGTACAGGGTAGAGTCCATGGATGTCACCTCTGTTTCTGTTGTCTTTTTAATTTAGGTATGTAAGTCTTCCACCAGACCCAACTTCCTTAAAAGATCGTTGTATCTTCTTGAGCTATTACAGTATCAGGTATTCACTAAAGGTTTGCTGAATAAATGAACAAGTGGGCAAATGAGTGCCCAAGCTTGGATGGTTAGTCTGGATCCACACAAAGGCCACCTGAGATAGCAAACCACCTTTCTGCCAATTTATATCCCTCTGCCAAATTCGTATCTTACCCAGCCAAATATTCTTCCTTTATTTTTATTTTTTTAATTTCAAAGTATCATGAGGGTACAAGCGTTTTTAGTTACATGGGTCGCTTTTGTAATGCTCGAGTCAGGGTTAAAAGTGTGCCTGTCCTTGCATTTGTTTGTTTTTCAGAGAGGACAACTAGGCAATTCTCCCTGTATAATGATTTCTGTCTGATCTCAAAGCTCAGATATATGAGGATGCAGAAGATAATCACAGTTAGAAATTATAAGCTATAAGAGCATGTAAAAATTGTAATTCTTTATTGAGGAAAAGGTAATTAACTGACAGATGCCTTGCCCTAATTATAACACTCTGTCAATTACTTGGCCCCATTTATCAAGATCTCCAACTTCTCCAGATCATTTTGCTGCTCAAATTAGTATGTGCAGGGATATTTTTTTCCACTCCCTTCATTAAACTAATGTGCTTCTCCCCTTGGAAGTTCAGAAATGATAGTATAGTCTGGTTCTGCTGCGTAACATCTCTCCGGGCACTTTCCCAGGTAAAGAAAGCACTTGAGACATACCTCAAGATTATCCATATCTATGTAGCTCTGAATGATATACTTTAATATTAAAAATATTCAATAAATATCATATCTAATTGTTCGAAATAAAGACTGAAGGAAAAGAAAGGTCAGTAGGGGAGATTTGTGCTAGAGAAAAGACTTGCTGTCGACAAGACCTAGTGAGTATTATTAAATAATAAAAAGCACCACTCACATTGCTTTAGGTCTTGCAGAATAAGATAAACAAGTCCAGGATTGTTTATCTTTAAACTTGCCCATGGAAAAAAGTAGATGAGTTTTCAAGGTCCTTTCAAACTCTTCATCAACAAGAACACTGGCTATGCAGGAAGACTACCAAGGTCACAGAGGAGGTATAATGGTGATTTATACATTTGTTTGCATTTTGTATTATACTATGGAATAAAAAGAGGAGGGCTAGTTGCGTCTTGAATTATGACTTAGAAAAAACATTGAGCTGTGGGTTGGTGAAATCACACCTAGAATACCACAGTCAAGTTGGGGCATCACAGCCCCAGAAAGAAGGCAGTAGGTAAATTGGATGGAATTCAGAGACGGGCAAAGTGAATGATAAACGCATTGGAAGACATGGCTTACGTGGCAAGATTGATGCTCCAGACTATATATCTGTAAGTGTAGCCTGCCAAAGTGATGACTAAGGTGATAACATGATAATACTTGAAAAGCTTGAACAACCAAGGAGCAGGAAGAGGACTGGGCTTCAAGGTGCTCCTCACTTACAGAGATGAATAATGAAGGCTTTTGACAGCAAGAGAGGAAGGGTTAGTGAGTATTAGGAAACAATCATGCTCACAAAGAACCTAATTAAACTGACAAGGCTTTTCTTTTAAAACCAATAATACATGACTGTTCCTAAATTATGTGATGTGCTAGAGAAAGAAGGAAAGAAAGAGCGCCCCTGGGGTATGAGTGGAGGGTAAACCCACAATGACTATGCCTTCCCAAAGACCACAGTCTTTGGAGGAAACCTGCCCAGTAAAGCAGAGCTAACCAAGATTACGTCTGTAACTATGAGGTTGACGCCAAATCTTCTGTAAACTGCTAGGAATTGAGTACATAAAAATATTTGACATTTTTATATAACCCTTTCTTGAAGGTGTATAAAAACAGTCAACATAAACATTTCTGGAAATATAAGGGACTGAAGTGTCATAATTCATAATTCTTTTGAAGGCTGCTTGTTCTGTGAAAATGTGTTTGAATCTCTAGTCTTCAGTTTCTTCTTTATAAAATAAATCCTTAGGATGAGATGAACTGCAATTTCTGATTTAATTAGAAAAGCTTACAACATAATGTTTCTAAGTCACTAACCTTTTAATAAGTACTAACTTTTAAAAATGTACTATAATCACATATTTTTTTTCTCTGTTTCTCTCTTCGAGATATTCTTATAACCCAGTGGTCCGTAAATTTTCTTGTAAAGGTCTAGAAAGTAAATATGTTAGGCTGAGCATGCCGTATGATTTCTATGATAACTACTCAACTAGGCTGTTGTAGTGGGAAATTGACCATAGAAAATACATAAAAAAATAGCTGTGGATACACTCCAATAAAACTTTATTTATGTACACAAATGTGAATCTTATATAATTTTCAAGGGTTGTAAAAATTGCTCTTCTTTTCATATTTTCCCCAACCATTTAAAAATGTAAAATATATATTTAGTTCAAGAGTGGTACAAAGACTAGCAGTGAGCTAACCTAATCAAATTTATGAGTCGTGTTTTCCATTTTATTTCTGATCACATTACTTATTATAGGACTAAGCAAATTTCAACTCTAAATTTGACATATTAAAACCTCTGAATGAAAGGAAGCTAGGGAGAAAAAGTCCTTCAGCCCCAACAAACTGACAGGGATTTTTGAAAAGTAATAATGATGACCCCGGTGATCGAAAGAAAAGTATGTCATCATTACACGGGATTACCCCAGGGTTTTCTAAATTATCAACCACTTTTACCTCACCAAAATAATCAGGTAGATTTCCCAAAAAGAAAGAACAAGGCGAATAACAAATGCAAATGTATTCTATGCTTCTCTTCTTTGCAGTTTTCCCTAAAAGGAAAAAAACAAATCCTCCTTCTGTGCTGTAGAAGAGAAATAGGAAATCTAAATTCTCCTGTAGCCATCTACACCTTTTTTTCGGAGGTTTAAGTCATGTCGGCATTCTTTCTGTAGGTTGCACATTCAGTTGACAGGCATTGGGTATTTCCTTTTACTGCAGAGTCAATAGGATGTAGATGAAATGTTATTCAAATGTGAGAATTAAAGCAAATGAGGGCAAAATGACAATTAGGATTAATTAGGTATTTCTATAAATCAGAATGTCCATCAAAATGGCCAGTCTGAGCACTGTGAAAATAAGCCTTCATCTTAAAGGAACATCCTGAGAGGAAATAGTCATCTCCATGAGGTTATTGTCTTTAAACCAATGCCTCCAACTCTGGTGGGGACTTCTCGGTGCTGCAGCCTAAATGCTTATCCCATCTTGTCTAGCAGAGAAAGGGACTGTTTTGGTTTCTGGTACTGTCAATTCGCTTGAGAGAAAAGGCACACAAATGAATACATGTATACCTTTGAAACTACATAGAAATTATTTGTCCTTTCAGCTTTACACAGTTTAGTAAAAATAAGTTGGGACTTCACAACTGTGACTTTCCCTCAGCTTTATAGGAACAGTTTTATGTTTATCAATGCCATTTAATAGGTCTACAGCATCAAAGCTGGCAGTGTTTAATAAAGTCAATAAATAACTGCATTATAATGTTCAATGTTTATGCGGCAAAAAGGTAACGAATCCACTTTTTGTGGGGGAAAATATTTCAGAACATACGCATAAAGGAAAAAAAGGAAAAGAAATGTACCTACATTTGAACCGTTATAAGGCCAGTTGAATGACTACCATTTTCTAAATCACATGAAGCAATAATAATTTATAATAAAAGAATATTGTCTCTGCAAAATGAATTGCAGATTTTGATCACTGCCTCTACCTTAACTGCATGTTCCGTACCACTGCAGATAGCATGTAGTCTAGTGAGAAAATGCTGTATTGTCTATTCTAGAGAAAATGCATACCAATTTTCAATAAATTTATATGTACTATGAAGTAAAATTTGATTAGCTTCCAGATCTCAGATCTCTAGGAAAATAAAAATGGAAAATATATAAATTGGAAGACACACTAAAGTTTAAGAACGAATGCAATTGGTTGACTGAAAGTATGAGGTGAATGCAATTGGTTGACTGAAAGTATGACGTATGTAAACAGGGACAGATGCTCAAGACAGTGGGGATCAGGAAAAGGAAGAATGAAATACAATTGAACAATATGAATCTTAGGGTCTCCTGCTCCACTTCTAGATAATCATCCCCAGGCCTTGTAAAAGTTATTGTGAAAATGAAATTTAGTCTAATGGTTAAAATCATGTACTCGGGAGCCTGGATTCAAGCCCAAGCTCTGCTACTCGCCAGCTGTGTGTCCTTGGGCAAGTTCATTAACCTCTCTGTGCCTTAGTTTTTCATCTGTAAATGGGAATAGCACCTACCTCATAAGGCTTTAATGATAATTTATTGAGTTAATATTT
>NW_012142745.1:3040985-3043863 GCF_000956105.1 Propithecus coquereli
CATTGTTTCAACCAGTGCCTTGTGTTTCGAGTCCTCCTTGGCAATTCCAAACCCATAGGTGATGCAGTGGGCCAAGGTCTGTGGGCTCCTATTTCTGCAGGTTGGAATCGTTGAGCCCTTTGGATTCCTTCTAGTAGTGGGAATCCCCACTTTGGATTGGTAGCTGCATCTTGCTGCTCAAAAATATTTTAGCAAACAAGCAAGTTGTCTTGAGCCTCCATTTAAATCCCTTGAAAGAAATCATGGAAAACCATAAGCAGGGTTAAAAAAACTTTTCCATGGTTAATATAAATATGTGAATTTGACTCCAGTATATTATCACTTAGTCTAAATGTTCTTTCAGTTGCTTGCTATATGGGTCTCCCTAATTCCCCCTCACCTCCCTTATAAGAACAACTTAACTTTGTATAATTCATGATTTGACATAACTTGGTTTAATATCGTACTCTGTCATTTTCATCCCATTGGCTGAGAGACCAAGTACAATATTTTTTAAACTCTCCAAGTATCGTTAATTTTATGTGTCAACTTGACTAGGCCACAGGGTGCCCAGATATTTGGTTAAACATTATTCTAAGTGTGTCTGTGATGGTGTTTCTGGATAACATTAACATTAAAATCAATAGACTGAGTAAAATAGATTGCCCTACCCAATGTGGGTGGGCTTCATCCAATTTGTTGAATGCCTGCTTAGAACAAAAGGTGAGGTGAGGAAAAATTTTCTCTTTCTGTCTGACTGTTTTTTGGGCTGGTGCATCAGTCTTCTCCTACACCGGGACTGAAACATACACCATCAGCTCTCCTCGTTCTCAAGTGGTTGGACTCAGACTAGAACTACCCCACCAGCTCTTCTCCGGGTTGTGGATGGCAGACTGTGTAGTATCTCAGCTTCCACAATCACATGAGCCAATTCCTTAAAATAAATCTCTCTCTCTCGATGTTTTTTTGTTTTTCTGGAGAACACTGACTAATAGATTATAGTTAACACACCTGAGAAATACTAATCATAATAGTATCTATCACTAGGTTGTTGAGAAGATTAAATAAGAAGATAAACCCAAAGGGCTTACCTGTGTTATCAATGCTCAATACACACTCAATTTTATTATTCAATAACTCTAGAAATTTATCTGAAAACTCTCACAGAAAATTCAAATTGTTTAGAGTGTTCATGTTATCAATCAATTTCAGTCCTCCTTTAGGGATGTTGGGTCCCAAAATGTCCTGATAACTCTTTCAAGTTATCAGTTTGCAGGTGCTCTAAGGAAATCACAGCCCAATGACATCACTGAATGAGGTTGGGATACATTTCTTTCCTGTATCTAACGTGATTCATTGTTTACTTTGAGAATCACATGGAGGGTTCAGTGAGGAGAACAGGTCAAAAGGGAATTTTCTGAGAGCTCACTTCTTAGTGTTCCCTTGAGGGTCCTGGTAAGGGTTCAGGCTGTGGCATTCTGAGCTTTATACCAAAACATCCCAACCTGCACCTGGCACCTAAATAATATTAATACTCACCATGTTGAGTCTTTGCCAGGATGAGGGCAAGAGGAGAAGGGGTTATACCAGGAATGAGAGAACAGACGGCATTTTATTCTACCTGCACACAGGGAAGTGCAAAGCCAGCAGATTTCATGAAGCAAAGGGAAATATGAGTTCTAACAATACTTAATGTAAGTTTTTCCAGTTGCCATCTTTTTAAACATACTTTTAAAATATTTTTCGAGAAGACCTCCAGATAGGTCATTCAGATTTTTTTTCTGGTTCATATATATTTCCTTTACAATTTGAAAAGAGGCAGGTGTTTACTCTTTCTTTTTTATGCCACCATAAATATGTAAATCATTTACTTGCCTTCTACCTCCCTCACCTCACCCCCTTCCCCTAGAAGCGACACAGCTGTTTATTAACCCAGTTGGCCTCACAGGCTGATTATCAGAGGGGGACTCAGTCAACTTTTCTAAGGCCTTTTGGGTGTTTGAAGATCAGAAAGCTCACATATAAAGTGAGAGAACCATTTCTTTGATGCCTTTCCAGGTCATTCTACACGGTCACCACTATGTTTGAACAATGAAAATGGGAGAAGGGAGAGAAAAATAATGTGTGCTTTTTACCATGGAAATGTTTCAAAAGCCTTTAGGCATATGTTTGAAAAAAACAAAGATTGTACATAGCATCAATATATAGATTATAATGTTACCCAAACAATGAGTGACAGTGAACATGTCCAAAGTTCCATGACTATTCAACATAAAGCAAGACTTTTTTCAGTTTAAAAGAACCAAAATTCAGACTAACAAGGTATCTTGTATTTAATAAGTTCTCAATGGAAATCTGGAGATTAATTGGATACTGTTTTAAGTCATTTAAACAACCAAGTATCAGCAACCAAAGAAGCAATATAATCTACCTGGCCAAAAATATGGTTCCATTATTATGGCTAAAAACTTAAACCATTTAATTCCATGAGATGTTGAATTTATGAAGAGGTACAGATTATGTAAGGGCAGAATATATTTTCCTGTGTTTTATTCCCATCTTTTGCTTCATCATTAAATATTTTGATAAACATAAGTGGTTAAACTTAATTTTGGAAACAACTAAGAAACCAAATCTTATTAATGTACTATATCAATATTTTAAAATTATGAATAAATGCAGGTTTTATTTTTCCCTCCTAAACACACAATTGGATAAAAAGCAAAAATTTAGCTCAACTGGGATTTAGAAGCTCTGCAGCTTTCAATAAACCTGTGGATCTCCTTTTTTCTTTCAGAATATTACGGGGCTATAAACGTTTTGGTTATATGAATTGTTTTTGTACAGTTTGAGTCAAAGTTGTAAGTGTGCCCATCACCCAGATAGTGTGCATTGTACC
>NW_012142745.1:3043913-3049783 GCF_000956105.1 Propithecus coquereli
ACAAAGACTAGCAGTGAGCTAACCTAATCAAATTTATGAGTCGTGTTTTCCATTTTATTTCTGATCACATTACTTATTATAGGACTAAGCAAATTTCAACTCTAAATTTGACATATTAAAACCTCTGAATGAAAGGAAGCTAGGGAGAAAAAGTCCTTCAGCCCCAACAAACTGACAGGGATTTTTGAAAAGTAATAATGATGACCCCGGTGATCGAAAGAAAAGTATGTCATCATTACACGGGATTACCCCAGGGTTTTCTAAATTATCAACCACTTTTACCTCACCAAAATAATCAGGTAGATTTCCCAAAAAGAAAGAACAAGGCGAATAACAAATGCAAATGTATTCTATGCTTCTCTTCTTTGCAGTTTTCCCTAAAAGGAAAAAAACAAATCCTCCTTCTGTGCTGTAGAAGAGAAATAGGAAATCTAAATTCTCCTGTAGCCATCTACACCTTTTTTTCGGAGGTTTAAGTCATGTCGGCATTCTTTCTGTAGGTTGCACATTCAGTTGACAGGCATTGGGTATTTCCTTTTACTGCAGAGTCAATAGGATGTAGATGAAATGTTATTCAAATGTGAGAATTAAAGCAAATGAGGGCAAAATGACAATTAGGATTAATTAGGTATTTCTATAAATCAGAATGTCCATCAAAATGGCCAGTCTGAGCACTGTGAAAATAAGCCTTCATCTTAAAGGAACATCCTGAGAGGAAATAGTCATCTCCATGAGGTTATTGTCTTTAAACCAATGCCTCCAACTCTGGTGGGGACTTCTCGGTGCTGCAGCCTAAATGCTTATCCCATCTTGTCTAGGAGAGAAAGGGACTGTTTTGGTTTCTGGTACTGTCAATTCGCTTGAGAGAAAAGGCACACAAATGAATACATGTATACCTTTGAAACTACATAGAAATTATTTGTCCTTTCAGCTTTACACAGTTTAGTAAAAATAAGTTGGGACTTCACAACTGTGACTTTCCCTCAGCTTTATAGGAACAGTTTTATGTTTATCAATGCCATTTAATAGGTCTACAGCATCAAAGCTGGCAGTGTTTAATAAAGTCAATAAATAACTGCATTATAATGTTCAATGTTTATGCGGCAAAAAGGTAACGAATCCACTTTTTGTGGGGGAAAATATTTCAGAACATACGCATAAAGGAAAAAAAGGAAAAGAAATGTACCTACATTTGAACCGTTATAAGGCCAGTTGAATGACTACCATTTTCTAAATCACATGAAGCAATAATAATTTATAATAAAAGAATATTGTCTCTGCAAAATGAATTGCAGATTTTGATCACTGCCTCTACCTTAACTGCATGTTCCGTACCACTGCAGATAGCATGTAGTCTAGTGAGAAAATGCTGTATTGTCTATTCTAGAGAAAATGCATACCAATTTTCAATAAATTTATATGTACTATGAAGTAAAATTTGATTAGCTTCCAGATCTCAGATCTCTAGGAAAATAAAAATGGAAAATATATAAATTGGAAGACACACTAAAGTTTAAGAACGAATGCAATTGGTTGACTGAAAGTATGAGGTGAATGCAATTGGTTGACTGAAAGTATGACGTATGTAAACAGGGACAGATGCTCAAGACAGTGGGGATCAGGAAAAGGAAGAATGAAATACAATTGAACAATATGAATCTTAGGGTCTCCTGCTCCACTTCTAGATAATCATCCCCAGGCCTTGTAAAAGTTATTGTGAAAATGAAATTTAGTCTAATGGTTAAAATCATGTACTCGGGAGCCTGGATTCAAGCCCAAGCTCTGCTACTCGCCAGCTGTGTGTCCTTGGGCAAGTTCATTAACCTCTCTGTGCCTTAGTTTTTCATCTGTAAATGGGAATAGCACCTACCTCATAAGGCTTTAATGATGATTTATTGAGTTAATATTTGTAAAGTGCCTAGAACAGTGCCTGCTGGAGAGTAAAAGCTAAATGTTTTGATAGTGAAATAAGAGTTTGTGTTTCTTGATACTTTATTACCTCTTTTCTGTTTACTAGCCAAGTCCCCTAGGTGATCACAGTAGTCCTTTATGCCCACCTTGAATCCCTCCAAAGGCGAGTCCAGACCCCACCCCATTCCATCATCTCATTCAGTAACTCCTTCCCTTTCATCCTTTCAAATCTTGCTTTCCCTACATCTCATTCTTTCAACTTGCTGAATCTGATAAGCAGCTAATAATAGCTAACATTTTTGGAGTGCAAACTATGTCCTGGATACAATGGCAAGTTCTTTCCATATATCAACTCATGTAATTTAATTCAAACCTGTGAGGTAAGGACTCTTCACCATCTCATGGCTGAGGAAAGTGATGCTCAAAAAGGTGCATAAATTGCGCAAGATCACACAACCAGAAAATGCAGACATCAGGGCTGAATAAAAACCAAAGGACCAGGGCTGCCCCCTCCGCCACAGCGTATGGCCGTGTCACCTCCACCGCAGACACAATCAGGGCCAATGTGGAAACGCTCTCTGTTCTGGGTACACATAAGCATTTTAACAAAGGCCTCTGCAGACAACAGCTACACTTGGAATTTCCATTTCTAACAGGCTAATGCAGAAGTGTTGGGGAATTACAGACACTGCTCACATCATCCCCTCTCATGTGGCTTCACACATCATTTCCTCTGAAAAAGCTTATAGACTTTCATAAGAACTAGGATAAATTTGTCGCAGGCAGGAGCCACAAAGGGTGTTCTTGTTTCTTCCTTAATGGAAACAAGACCTCTCCCAACGCTAAGTCACATAAGTACTGTGGCTCGATTGCTTGGCACGGAGCTATATACCAAGTGGAAGTGGGAGGGTGGGGAGGGGGCGGTCTTCTAACAAATATTAAGGACGGGAAAGATAGGGAGTGGCCTCATTCCTCTCTCCCTCTACCCCATCCCCATTTTCGTCCCTGACATCTAGGTAAAGAAACATTAATCTATTATAGCATTTCCTCCCAGGCGATGGATATATACCTCTATATGCGTGGCTTTTTTGAAAAATCACGGTTAACTATGCATTTCTCCATTGAATATCATCCTGATAACTGTTAGCTTCATCAGAAGGAAATTAAATCATTACTTATTTCTGGAGCACTCTGCAGTAGGTGATCACCCTTCACAAGGAGAAAATATAAATGCCATGTTTTGAGGTAGGGAAGTAGCTAGCTGTTGAGAGGAAGAGGGGCTCGAGTTAGCAAAGACAGATGAGTGAACACGTTTAGGAAGTCGAGGGAATGACTGAGTCAACACTCCTCGCTTGTGACCGTTTTTCTAATCTTAGCATTTTCAGATTTTGAAGTGCTGGTTCCTTAAGTCAGCTCAGTGTCACTGTACACTGTGAAATCTTACAGCTCATAAGGGCAGTTTCAGTTCAGAAACAATTTCTCAGGCATGAGCTTTCTGACAGGTAAAGTTAAAAAACAAAATTAAGGAAATGTGTTTTACTCTCCTCCTCCCTAACCAGCACACTGCCCTGCAGAGGCCACTCAGCACAAGTCACCATACACACAGGAGCCCAACCGGCCCAGTTTTATTTTTCTATTAATACATTACTGCTCATTCATTTGCTTGTAATTCATCATCATCTGTTTAATTTTAAAATTAATTCCCCAGCTAATTTTAAGATTTATGGCTGACTCTTCGTTTCAAAAGCTGACTGTATTATGGAAAACACTCAAGTGAAAAATAATTAGTCTGGTATTTTAAACTGTCTTCATATTGAGTTTTGATGGGTACATTAGCCCTGGGCCTAGAACATCCCCTTATAATGGAAGTGTGATGCCAAGTAACCACTTGGCCCCAGATTCTTCCTTTAGGTTAGGAGAAATCTTACCTTTTTCCGGGTACACAGTGAACCCCCATGGATAGCTTAAGCATATTCCTCATATGGTACCTGTCCAGCCCCACCAGTATATCTGCCCCCCAGGAGAAGGGAACAGGGCCCTTCTCCTGCAGCATGAGAAAGGTGCATGAAGGCCATTGTCCTGGGTCAGGGATTGGGATGGTACTAGCCATGGGAGACCAGCACACATCATGGACACCAGTCTTGCTGTGCCTCCTTTCCTTTCTATGAGTAAAGCATTGTTTCAACCAGTGCCTTGTGTTTCGAGTCCTCCTTGGCAATTCCAAACCCATAGGTGATGCAGTGGGCCAAGGTCTGTGGGCTCCTATTTCTGCAGGTTGGAATCATTGAGCCCTTTGGATTCCTTCTAGTAGTGGGAATCCCCACTTTGGATTGGTAGCTGCATCTTGCTGCTCAAAAATATTTTAGCAAACAAGCAAGTTGTCTTGAGCCTCCATTTAAATCCCTTGAAAGAAATCATGGAAAACCATAAGCAGGGTTAAAAAAACTTTTCCATGGTTAATATAAATATGTGAATTTGACTCCAGTATATTATCACTTAGTCTAAATGTTCTTTCAGTTGCTTGCTATATGGGTCTCCCTAATTCCCCCTCACCTCCCTTATAAGAACAACTTAACTTTGTATAATTCATGATTTGACATAACTTGGTTTAATATCGTACTCTGTCATTTTCATCCCATTGGCTGAGAGACCAAGTACAATATTTTTTAAACTCTCCAAGTATCGTTAATTTTATGTGTCAACTTGACTAGGCCACAGGGTGCCCAGATATTTGGTTAAACATTATTCTAAGTGTGTCTGTGATGGTGTTTCTGGATAACATTAACATTAAAATCAATAGACTGAGTAAAATAGATTGCCCTACCCAATGTGGGTGGGCTTCATCCAATTTGTTGAATGCCTGCTTAGAACAAAAGGTGAGGTGAGGAAAAATTTTCTCTTTCTGTCTGACTGTTTTTTGGGCTGGTGCATCAGTCTTCTCCTACACCGGGACTGAAACATACACCATCAGCTCTCCTCGTTCTCAAGTGGTTGGACTCAGACTAGAACTACCCCACCAGCTCTTCTCCGGGTTGTGGATGGCAGACTGTGTAGTATCTCAGCTTCCACAATCACATGAGCCAATTCCTTAAAATAAATCTCTCTCTCTCGATGTTTTTTTGTTTTTCTGGAGAACACTGACTAATAGATTATAGTTAACACACCTGAGAAATACTAATCATAATAGTATCTATCACTAGGTTGTTGAGAAGATTAAATAAGAAGATAAACCCAAAGGGCTTACCTGTGTTATCAATGCTCAATACACACTCAATTTTATTATTCAATAACTCTAGAAATTTATCTGAAAACTCTCACAGAAAATTCAAATTGTTTAGAGTGTTCATGTTATCAATCAATTTCAGTCCTCCTTTAGGGATGTTGGGTCCCAAAATGTCCTGATAACTCTCTCAAGTTATCAGTTTGCAGGTGCTCTAAGGAAATCACAGCCCAATGACATCACTGAATGAGGTTGGGATACATTTCTTTCCTGTATCTAACGTGATTCATTGTTTACTTTGAGAATCACATGGAGGGTTCAGTGAGGAGAACATGTCAAAAGGGAGTTTTCTGAGAGCTCACCTCTTAGTGTTCCCTTGAGGGTCCTGGTAAGGGTTCAGGCTGTGGCATTCTGAGCTTTATACCAAAACATCCCAACCTGCACCTGGCACCTAAATAATATTAATACTCACCATGTTGAATCTTTGCCAGGATGAGGACAAGAGGAGAAGGGGTTATACCAGGAATGAGAGAACAGACGGCATTTTATTCTACCTGCACACAGGGAAGTGCAAAGCCAGCAGATTTCATGAAGCAAAGGGAAATATGAGTTCTAACAATACTTAATGTAAGTTTTTCCAGTTGCCATCTTTTTAAACATACTTTTAAAATATTTTTCGAGAAGACCTCCAGATAGGTCATTCAGATTTTTTTTCTGGTTCATATATATTTCCTTTACA
>NW_012142745.1:3052334-3079649 GCF_000956105.1 Propithecus coquereli
GATTCTTTTCCCCAGTGTATGTTTTTGTCTGCTTTGTCAAAGATTAGATGGCTATATGAGGATGGTTTTATATCTGGGTTCTCAATTTTGTTCCACTGGTCAATGGCTCTGTTTTTGTGCCAGTACCAAGCTGATTTTAATATTACAGCTTTGTAATAGAGTTTTACTTTTAACCAAATGCATTAGTTGCTTTTTAAACCACATACAATGAATATATTTAAATAATTTTAAGAATATAGGAAACAGGAGTGATTTATCTAAAAATGATTAGAAAGAAATGAGACTAATTTTTCCTATGTGTTCAATAAAGTTACTTTGAAAGCAGTTAAGAAAAAGATTTTTTAAAATATCCTTAGCGTCCATCAGATATATGTATATCAGGGTTCCGTTTTCAACCTCCAGCCAAAAATTGCCCCATAGCCCTTGGAAATTAACTTAAACTCTCTAAGTTCCAGTTTCCTCATCTATAAAATAAGGATAATAATAGAGTGTCTACCCCGTAGTTTGTGAATATTTAAAGAGATAATAGATATGGAAAGTTTGGCACAGTGTCTGATGTATCGTAAATATGTGGTACCTTCTACTTATTATCATTGTTAATGTCATCATCATTAATCTCTTCCAAAATTTACCGGACTTGTTAAAAGTTAATATTTTTACTTAATAGCAAGCAACTTCTGATCTTACTTTTAAATAGTATCATGGTAATTTATGATGGTAAAAATCATAAATTTAGACAGTCTATTTGAACAGTCATCAAACGCTCTTGAGTGCCACTGGTATATGCAGATAAAAGTATTTTGAAGAGAGAAAATAGATCTGTAACATGGGGAAGACACATGATGAGATGTGTTATTAATAATAATTTTATATCAAATTAAGAACAGTTGTTACATTGTATACATTCATCGTGGTGAGTTAGTATGGTGTATGCAGGCACTGCAAGTAGTTTTGTGTTCAGCATCTTGGATTTTCTTTTTCTGTTTATGAAGAAGGAAAGACGAAAAGAATAAATGGTACAATTGACTTGTTACTGATGTCCACATGTTAAGCACTCAGGAACAGCCTGCAAGAGGCCTTTGAATCCCTCCTCAGATGTGCTGGTTTAGAAATCCTTAGGGATTAGCTGCTCATTGCCAACTAAGCCTGGGAAATGTCTTGAGGGTTACATTTGGTACCAGTTCTTGTTAATAGATGTTAAAATTACTTCTCTAGAAAATTAGATAAAAATCCTGAGCAAACCAAAATCCAATTTTAAGAACAGCTTTCAAGTTTGAGAGGTTTTCTATCCGTTTCACGAAAGCACAAGAAGCAAGAAACCTTAATTGCAAAGTGCATTTAAATATAAAGACTCCATGGAGCATTCAATACTTCCTTATGTGAATTTTCAGTAGGAAAAAAAAAACAACAGGTCTTTCATGAAAAACAATCTAAACTACTCCCTTCCACTCAGAATTCATAATTATGCTTAATCTGCTGCTCCTCTTGGCTCGCTTACAGGTCCTGTTGGCAGGTAGTGAATACAAAATCATTTTAAATGGGGGTCCCCTGGGAATGAAGCAAAAGTTTGAGCATTTGCTGTTTCACAATGGAGTAAGGCCAGCTGTTGGGAGCCCTGGGCTTCGGGGTCACAGCTCCCCTGAAGCAGCCCTGTGCATCCACGGCTGCAGGTCGGCAACCTGGGAAGGAAGAAGTAGGGGCCAAAGAGTGGCCCTGGTGTGAGAGTGGGAAACTGAGAGCTCCAAAGCCACACAGCTCGCAAGCAACAAAGCCAGACAGGAAAGCTCTGGTAAGACAGGGTGATGCCCAGCATGGGCTTCGCTCTCTGTCTGCTTTTCTTTGGCAGAGGGCTGCCCCTAGGGCAAGTGCTAATGAGAGTGAGATGCTTGGAGATGGGAGATGCTGGGGTCCATCAAAGGGCCCATTCAGCACTGCCCTGTCTCCACCAGCCACTCAGGAGCTGCCAGACAGGCTTAAGTTACTATCTTCTCCACATTCCTAAAGGTATGGTTACTTACAGACCCACCGGCAGCCTGGGAGTAAAGGAAAAAGCATTTCTCATTGTGTGTGTGTGTGTGTGTGTGTGTGTGTGTGTGTGTGTGTATGTGTTAGATACTGAAATTTCATTGTGTAGATTTGAAGGGAAAGTAATACTACCAATTCTGAAGAAAGCTCTTTGTTTTTATCACAGTCATTCACTCGTTCATTCATTCTTTAATTCACTCATTTATTTAAACAGACTTTCTTGAGTGTTGGGGGTGATTAAATTATAAATCACCTATGCCTTTTTTAAAAAAATAAAGTTGTAAGCAAAAAGAAATTTCCTTCACGGTTTAAAAAGACATTCATTTTCAAGCTGTCAGCATTTTGCAGAAGCATTCCTTATTTTTTCTTTGTTTTGGAAAAAAAAAAATCAAACAAAATAAACAAAATCTTATTTTTCACTCCTGATTTCTGTACTGCCTTAATCCTATATATAACACACATATGCGTATGTATGTGTATATGTGTGTATGTGTGTATGTGTATATGCACGTATATATACACACATTTATTCATCGACAAAGTTATTTATTAAACACCTACTATGTACTGCACTTTGGACTAAATGCTATATATAGAAAGAGGAGTTGGACACAGTCCAGACTTCCTAAAACTCTCCTTGAACATGGGATCATGTACATGTCAACAAGTACTGGAAACTGTTAAAGGCCCCAAGAGTAGTGGGTATCAATGACTACAATAGGCCCCCAAAATGACCTTTTACACCAGGAAGGAGTCTTAGATAGAAAAATATGCCTAACGTGGATCCCACTGTTACACTTTAATTTCAATCAATAAAAATGTGATTTCTGAATTTCTCTCTAGCATCTCTATTTTATTCTGGATCGGCCCCACAATAAAGCCATAGCTGTGAGGAAGACTCACAGAGTATTTAAGGGGCAATGACTACACATCAAGTGAGGGCTGTAGAACTCTGTATTGTTCAGATGGAGAGGCCAGAGAGCGTGAACCCCAATATGTGTAATTTATACATAGAAAACTTGAGGTCCTCACAGTGAGAAGAAAGGATCATTTGCTTGAGATTAGAATGTCTAGGATCATTTGCTTGTGTCCTCAGGCACCTTCAGATTCTGTAGAAACCCATATAGTTCAATATTCAATTAAAAAGCAAAGAAGAAAACCCCAGATCACGAGAACTTGTTTTAAATCATCCCTGGGAAACCAAGCAGGACACAGAGCACAATTAAACATTTTTTCATTACAGAGAACATTTATTAAATATTTTTAGGACCTAGGATTTTTGTAATAAGAGTTGATCAGAGGATGTACAACACACACACACACACACACACACACACACACATTTCTCAAACAACACTAATGGCAGTTAAATCTACTATCCTACCATCTCTGGTGCTGGTTGTTTAGCTGATAGCTGTGTCTCTGCAGCCCTGGAAGTTTGTTTATTCCTTTATTCAACAAACATTTATTGGACATCTCTTTTGTGCCATGTACTGTGCCTGCAGCCCTCAAGGAGTTTGCAGTTAAATGAGAGAGCAAAACATTATCCGTGTTAGACAAATTGTAATATGTAATAATAAAAATAACAATATGAGTATGAATAATGCCTAGCAATTTTACTTATAATGGTGAAGCCATCTTATAAATTAAGAATCCAAAAGTCTGCCCTGATATAAATACATCAATAAAGAAAAGGGAAAGTCACAGATAAGGAGTGACTAGCTTTGGACGAGAGGAAGAAAGAGGTAGCGGACAAGTACTTACTGACCAAGCAGCAAGGGCAGGAGACCTTGGTAAATCGGGCCCAGCTGGATTCGTATGTTTCTACATTTGCTTAGGACCAGTTTAGAGAGTGTAAGATGATCTTCGTTTGCTTCATTCTTTTGCTCCAACTTTTTCAGTGATTCCACTTCAACAAGGTTTGAATGGAGTTCTTTTAATGTGGGGTCTTGGAAACTGTTATAGTTTGGTTTGTCTGACCCCTCCAAATCTCATGTTGAATTTGACCCCTGATGTTTGAGGTGGGGTTTAATTGGAAGTATTTGGGTCCTGGGTGTGGGTCCCTCATGAATAGATTAATGCCCTTACTCTCTTAGTTCCTGTGAGAGTTGGCTGTTAAGAAGAGCCTGGAGCCTCCCTAATTTCTCTTGCTCCCTTTCTCACCTCGTAGCCTCTGCACACACCAGCTTCCATTTGTCTTCTGCCGTGAGTGGGAGCAGCTTGTGCTCTCGCCAGGAGCAGATACTAGTGCCATGTTTCTTGTACAGCTTGCAGAATCATGACCCAAATAAACCTCTTTCTTTATAAATTCCCCAGCCTCAGGTACAAATGCACTAAGACAGAAAGCAAGGAAATTTTGAGTAGACTCCACACACTGTGGCCAGGCTTTATACAGGTTTCTAAAAGACCTGAATTAGAAGTAGAGGTGCTATCATCTAATCTCTGATATGGCTGCACTAGGAAATGCTAACCTCTCCATTTCATGATCTATTAGTGAATAGAACTCAGGCTGCATTGTGCTTTTTCTTTCCTGAACTGTATTCTTTTTGAGGCTCACAGTTAGTAGACTAAGACTAATCTCTCTCATTAATGCTGCTAGAAGACTGCTGCCTATAGCAGCCCCTCGACATTTCCTCCATATTTCCTAAACACAGCTTCTGCAGTCTGAGACGGTCTTTATTACCTTCCACCTCCCTCCAATGCTGCCATGATCTCCTGATGATCTTTTTCTGTCTCCCCCACATCCCTGCACTCTAACCTTGCTGAATCACAAACACTTCCCTCTCGATGATCAGTAGAACAACAGCTCATCTATAATCTGTTGCTCTTTGCTTTGAGTCCACTGAAGAATCAGTGCTGAAATGCTTTCCTCTCAACCGCTAGTGGGACTACCCATCCTGAGATCCAGGACTGGACCTCTCTTTGTCTCTCCTTTGTAATACTATCTGTTTCCTTTGCCTGCATGTCTCTTACCTTTTGGTCTTCTGAGATGATACTTTTTTCAGCCAGTCCAGGTGGAACTCAAAGCTTCTGCAACAATGACTGAAATGTATATGATATTATATATACACAAAATCATTTGCTCGTAATGATACTGCTGCAAACCTTTTGGTCCCTCTGACCTCATCTAACATTATTCTCTTTCTGGAATCACACTCACTCGAGCCACACTGGCTTTCTTGCTGATCCTTAAACTTGGCCAGACATCCCTGCATTTGGCACACTGCTTGTGCTCTTCCTTTCCCCAACCCCTGCTCTCCGCATAGCTGCCTACTTCTTGCCATTAGAAGCTTAGCTGAGTAAATCTAAAAGATGCTCTCCCTGCAGGGCTGGGTCAGGAAATGTAAAAGAGGAGCCTGGAAAACCTTGTGGTGCCAGAAAGTAAGGAAGTGCTCAGTCAATAATAGGAACATGTCCGAAGGACACAGGAGCCAACACGAAGGAGCTCCCACTGGCCAAATCCGTGACATTCAGATCATCAAAATAAATAATAATAGCAAACAATTACAAGCCACTGAATTAAATAAAAATCCAAGAGTTCATGATAATAAATCCATAATGAAAAAGGGAAAGCCAACTCCTAAATGTAGAAGGAATGATGAGATAAAAATTAACATTTGGAAACTACTATACTAATAACTGATTCAGGCAAGGATCATATGAACTATGATTGTAGAACTAGTGGATGAAAGTTTGAGAAGTAACAGGATATTTACAAAGCATCTCCCTACAAGACACTGACTAATTACAAAGGAAAAAATAGTAATTTTACAGCAGAGAGACATGGCAGACACAACCTTAACCAAGTGATCAAAATTAACATCATTATTAATGGGACAAGTAGACATCATGTGCCTACTGATAGGATGTCCAAAATTGCTTCCATGGTGTTCCTTCCAAAAGGGCAGCATCTCAGTGTATGCATGAGAAAACAAAGACATTCCTTAAAAGGACTGGCTTGCACTTTTCAAAAATATCATGGTCATGAAACACAGGAAAGACAAGGAACTCTTCTGAATTAAAGGAGATTGAAGAAACATGACACATCTTCCAGGGTTTTCTTTTGCTGAAAAAGGCATTATTTGGAAAAGTAGTCAAAGTCGAATAAGGTCTGTAGATTAGGTAACAGTGTTGCATCAGTACTCATATACTGATTTTGATAATTGCGGGGTTGCTTGTGAGAGGTGTCCTTTCTTCAAGAAAAATGCAAATTTAAGTATTTAGAGGAAAAGAGGCATCATGTTTACTCTAAAATGGTTTAGGAAAAAGAAAATGAACACATGTATGTTTGTGTTGGGGGAATGGGAGAGAGAGAGAGAGAGAGAGAGAGACAGAGAGAGGGAGAAAGCAAAGATGGCAAAATTTCACACTGGGAAGTCTGGGTGAGTAGTTCTAGTTTAGAAACTTTTCTGTTAAGCCTGAAAATTTATGGTAATTAAAAGTTAAGAGAAAAAGAAGAAACAAAGGGTTTCGCCCCAGCCACTCAGTTGCTTTCTGTATTCTCCTGTTTCAGTCCTCTGCATTCCACTTGCCACTACTTGATATGATTCCTGGCTTTCCTATGATTAGTTTATCTGTGTATTTCTTGCCTTCCCCACTAGAACGTAAGCTCTCTGAGGACAAAAGACTTGTACATCTTACCTTTGATATAAATTATAACTAAAACATTCTATTTCTGACCCAAGGTTTCCTTCATTTAGTATTGCCATCCAGAGCTAAGCCAACCCGATGTCTTAGATGGAAGAATTTGAGGTCCTTCTAAATGGGTTCTCTACTTGCCTTTTTACTCTGGTGTAAATTTACTTACCAAATAGCAGCAATAGTCATCACTTAGAAATGTAAATCAGATTCATTTTGGTAAAAATCCAATGGCTTCTCTTCAAACTTAGAATAAAATTCAAAATCTTTGCAATGGCCTCTGAGGCCCCTGGCCACCTCTCAGATTTTCTTTGCTTTTACCTTCCCTTTCTCTGGCTCAACATCACTTATATTACTATTTCCTTTGCCTCAAATACTTTTTTCCCTACAAACTCCCCCATCCACTCAGGTCCCTGCTGAAATATCCCCTCCAACATCCTCCCTGATCTATTTAAGCAGCCTTCCCCTCCCTACAGAACCAGTTCTTGTCCCTTAATCTGAATCCATTGAGAGTAAATTGTCTCTTTACCTCTAAATACTTTCTCTCTCACTATTACCTGAAATATTATTTAGTACGTATTTATATGTCTGTTTGTCTCCCCTACAAGAAGATAAGTGTGGTCAGGGTGGAGATTTTGTTGAAGTGTTGAGTACTTTATCCCCAGCCTAGGCACATAGTAGGTGATCAATTAATTTGTATTAAATGAATCAACATTTAATGCTTACTATAGATGGTAACTGTAATAATAGAATGCTTATAATTGAACATATAATGCCTTCTTTGGTAAAGCAATATTTGTATTTTGAAGGTATGACCCAGACTTATTGATTAATGGGTTATAAATTTATTAATGGTAATCACAACTGTTCTATGAGACCTGCTCCAGTCCTGTAATCACAGAATCATATAGTTCTCCCAAGCCAGGTTGTCAGGCTTTGAAAGGTCTATCAATAGCCCATGTCTACAGCTTGTTTGGTTAGAACCTCTACCCAGGACCATTCAACCTGACCTCAGGCCAAGAACTGCCACTTGTGGCCTTCAGAATTCCATGGTTTCCACTAATGCTCCAACATCTCTCAGAATGTTCTTGGCATTCTGTGAGGGGATTATTATTTTGCCTACATGATTTGCGGCAACAGGAATAGTTCCTGTGGAAAGCATCACAGTAATATAACTTCCCTCGAAAACAACAGATTATTTTCTCTATGACCTTTCTCAATTTCTCTTTCAGAAACTTTTCCCACATTGATAGGAGTAGGACAAAACATCTGTGCTTAATATTCAGAGTCATGGCTTATATTCACACTGCGGCAATCCTAGTAGGGGGCAAAATATAAACCAGTAGCACCTGAAATCCCTTAACTCCTTCCTGCCCTATTACTTCATTTTATGTGCAAATATATATCAAGGACTTACACCCTGGTTCTGCTAATGACCAGGCAAATATACAATTACCTAAGAAGTCAGAACGGCATAGTGGAAAGAGGAGAATTTTAGAGTCATGCAGATTTGGTTTCTAACCCCAATTTTAACACTGTGTCTGACTAACACGTGACCTTGGATAAGTGACTTAATCTCAGTGGCCTTTCGATTTTTCAGAGGCTTTAACTTCATCCTCAGAAGGATTTGGGGAAGATTATAAGAAGAAACAGATTGTGTGCCACCCAGCATGGAGTCTGACGCTTAGTCAATGCCCATTGATTAGAACGTGCCCATTGCATTAGCCTGGCACATAGAAGGAACTCAGTAAATGTTTGCAGAATGAATGGGCAAATGAACGCCTGCAAAATGTGAACTTCATGTGCCTTCCCCTTGCCACCAGTTCCAGACCCATTCCATCCCCAATATTTTCCCAAAAATAGTAGCAATAATGTGTGCTAAAATTTATTAGTGTGAATTATTTAAAGTTATATCACATCTACTCACATTCATTGCCAGAAAGGTTTTTATCAAATAAGTACGGAATTTTTCACAGAAATAAAACAAACAAAAAATAAAAAGAAAGCAATACAACATTTTTTCTATTAGCAAGTGCCTCACTTCAGTTGGAAAAACAAATGTTCTAGCAGGTGGCTCTTCCAGGAAGGGTGGTGGGGCAGAGAACTTATGCACAATTAAATTAAAATGAGATTGTCAATTAACACAATGACTGCCTTGAGAGTTGTATTTAACTCACTCTAGTTTTGACCCCGGGGCCACATGAAGCATATATAAAATCTTGTTGGTGTTTTTATTGTTACAATTAATATTTATAATTTAATTCTAAAAATGTGGATTAAATGAATAGAAGTCAGTAAGTTTCATTTTTCTATTTATATTTACCTTTAAATTACACTTGAAGTTTTTATTCTATTTTTGTAATAAAACACTGTGACCCTCAAGAAAAAGTTTCTGTTTTTTTTTTATGTGTCAGTCAATGTGTTAATATTAATATATAAATCTGGGCCCATCCATCACAATCAACTATTTTACTCTGAGTTGTTTGATAATTTGTGTAAACTGAACTGATATGACAGGTCGTTATACCAACTAACTGGGGTGATTATTTTTCCCCATGCCATTGTTTATGGCAGAGGCTTTTGGATATTTCTCAAGATCCACACTGTCTTTATCCAAGGTATACCACTAGACTACATTTCCCAGTCTTCATTGACTTAGGTATTGCTAGTGACTAAACTCCAGCCAGTGGAAATTGAGCAGAAATGAAGTGTATCACTTTCAGGTATGGTCCATTGCAACTTCCCACTAACCCTGTCCATGTTTATCTCCTTCTGGCTGAAAGAATGGAGACAACCTCAGGGTAGTGTTAGAAGCTACATGTTGAAGATGGCTGCATGTCTCTAAATCTGAGTCTCTGGATGACTTCATGGAGGCCAAGAATAGTTCTCACCAACACATTTATCTGCCTTGTTAGGTGGGCAAGAAATAACTTCTATTGTTTATCACTTGTATTGAGTCATAATACTGTGGAGGTCAGTTTATTATGGAAATTACTCTACTCTATTAATACACTGCAAAGAAGCAATCTTTCTTCATCAACCATCCCCTACAGAAACAAAACATTTGTAGAATTAACAAACATCAAAAGGGATACTCAACATGCACGTAATTCTTAAATCATCTTTGTCTTAGAATTCCTTGTCATTATAACATTTTCAGGCCAAATATCGGAATTTTCCATCAGCATTTGTTTTCCCATATGTCATGATGCCTCAGCATATCTTGCACTGATCATTACTTTAGCTAATACTGAGATAGATATTTACATTCATTTTCACATTTTTATTATCACTGCTAAAAGAGTTACTACTTTAAAAATTTTGCATCCAATCCACATTTTGAGAATCTTCATAGTCTTCCTTCACTTTATATAAGAATTACATAAGGGCAGGGCCAAAGTCTCTTATTGGTGAGCTTAGTGCATAGTAGAATGCTTGGCATATGGGGTCACTCAGTACACATCAAGTTCCTTGCAATTAGAGAACCATGGTCATGGGAAATACATTTTAGTGTTAACTCAAAGTTTCTATGCTTTTAGTCAATCAATGCCATATATTGTGTATAAAATGTTTACAGAGCAATCATGTGGACTGTTTAAAGAATAAATGGGATAAAAGGAAAAGAAACAAAAGAAATGTCCTCTGCCCACAATAAAAAGCAGTACAACACAAAATTGGTACTGATTTGGAGGATGTAACCCAAGCAAAGGGCACGTGACAAGCTGGGGAAGTCTCTAGATTCCTCTGGTTTGGGGCCCAGTGCATTTGAACACGTTGCTAGTTTTGCTGCTGTTCTTAAAGGCTATTTTAAGACTCAGCAGCTTATAAGTCCTTTTTTTTTTTTAAGAAGCTTTCCTAAGCCTTTTTGTTACACAAAGAAAAAGCTGTTTCTTCAAAAATAAAGAGTTGCTGAAAGCCAGAAGCTTTTGATTTAACAGAAAACTTGAAACTCATCAATTTTAATCAATGCTAAATTGGGAGATTTCAGGATCTTAGGTTTTGTACATTTTTTAACATCTAGTGTTTTAGGGAATATTTAATTAAATCAGCTAACCTGAAAAAAAATAATGAAAAGTCAAGGATAAAATACAGAGAAATGTCTCAAGGCTTACATAGAGGATTCTTTTATTCATTGCAAAAGCTGCAGGTTCACAGGACTATAATCCAAGAAAAATTAGTTCATTCATCTTTAACCATATGCATAGATGTGCCTCTCATATTTTTGCCCTGGTCTATACTAATTCGTAACTGTCAATCAACTCTTAAAACCTTGATTATGTCTGGTGGTCTTGGTGAGGTTAGCTGGCCACATTATAAAATCCTCCTAAAAATCATTATATTTCCTTTAATGTCAATGTGCACCACCTAAATGGAATCTTCATTCCGAATTCATACTCCCTGACTCACTATAAGCCAAAGTGAGGGGTTTGGTAATTATTATGAAAGTAATATGCATTTATAATACATGAAAGTTTTTAGAAAAAGAATGAACCAATTTTAGTTAGTAAAAGAATTTAAATTTGTTTTTAAGTTTTCTTAATCTTCTTGGAAGCTGTAACAATCTGTGTTTTTTTATCTAGTATAACAGAAAAATTATTTGCTAACTTTTAAAACTCCTGAAATAGTTTGAATTTTGTACAGGAGCTCAACTTTGACTACAAATGGCCTACAAATCTGCTCCAACTGTTCAACTTAGTGACCACATGTGGGTATCACCACATCCCCAGTCTGCTTTTGAAAGCCAAAAATGATCATGCATGATCTTTTATATGTAAATATGTTGTTTTTATTTTTGTTTGATGAGTTGTTAATACTATTTATCAAATAAAGAATATATTGCACAATTTAAAAATTTGAAATGTGTTTTAAAAGTCATAAAATAAAACATTTACCTCTTACCCTTTTTTTATACCTTTCTACTTTGCTACATATCTCAGCAAAGAAAGAACTTCCATGATATAAAGTGTAGGTGTTTAAAATGTTTTATTGCTAGCGAAGAATGATTTTCAGATTGCTGATAAGATATACATTACTAAAACATGCTTTCTATGATAATAAAGATATTGCTTCATATGTCAGTCCAGAGCAAAAGGAACCAAAGGCATGAATACCCCACAAGAGAAAAAGAAAATTCAAACCATTTTCTAATAATGGCAATGAGATTTTTCTCTGGCCACTGAGTATGATCTCAATGTAAGTGTCACTTTATCAAAACTTTGAAAGCAATCATTGAGTTATAACAGTGGTCTAAGTTTACCACTGCCTACAAGCCCAACATCATCTGCACCTGCACCAGAATCCCTATGAGAAATGCAGAGTCCATGAGTCAGATTCCCAGTTCCTATGCTATTTGATGTCATATTGAAGATATGTAAAACTGTAGGTGCAAAGGCAGGCTTACTTTTCTTCAGAACAGTTGGAACAGCTAAATACATGACACAAACCAGTGTCGTTGTACCATAATAGTAACATGACTGGAGGCTTCTCTTACACTAAACCCAGAAGAGGAATGTTTAATCAGAGGTGTATCTTGATGTGAGGACTTTTTCAGATGATCTCCAAATGGACTGTGAATTATTAAAGAGTAAACCTTCACCAGTTTCCTAATGAGCCAGGGTCAGGTATCAACAAGATTAAGGGTATAAGGACAGAGAACATTAGAAGCTACAGCAGCAATACTCTATCATCAATACACTTAGAAAAGAAATGGCTATGTTGCAAAAAATAGTATGATGGAAACTCAGTAGCAAGAGATGGCAAGTGTTCGAAAGTCTCTTCAATCCATGTTATTTTGATGACTCTTTGAAGAAAGAACTTGAACCTAAGTAATGTGATACAATTATAACATTAGCTAAGAGGCAAGTAAGTCTTTAGAGTGGTTTAGAAATTCCAGCTTAAATTATAACACCTTTAATCATTAGCTTATTTCATTGCAAGACCTTCCTTTCTGTTAATTCCCAAATAAAATCTAAACAGTTATGTGAGTAGCAGCTATTCCTAAATGATATGTATCAAGTTTTCAGCTCTTTAGTGGTTATAGTGAATTTTTCTCTTTAACATTGTCAATTAACTTTTAGCAATAAAGATGATTTAATTTAAAAAAAAAAACAGATTCCTTGAAGATGCAGGTGTAGGTCACTACTAACTATTCACGTATAACAATTTTTTTCTCTCTTCCTACATCCATTCTAGAAAAACATTTCCCCCTCATAGGAATAGATCTCTTAATCCATGAATATGCATGAGATTTTGCTCTATAACTTGGAAATGAGAGGGAAGGATATGGTGATTGGGGCATTAGGAGAAGGGTGAAGAGATTCAGACACCATTTCTCATTGTGTCTGGATGAATCATTCTGACCAGCTATGCAAGAAGATAGTAGAGGCCAATGTTGACAGCATTATTCAGAGAGATTTTATGTGGAGCTGAGCATAAGGTGAGCTTCTGCAGGGGCCTTTCACCAGAGTGTTGAAGAGCAAAAACTCTTTCAATCCTACACACTTCCTGTGATATCTGAGTACCTAGAGTTTGGGAAACTTTGGGGGAATCCAGGAACATTGGAATTTCCAGGACGCTGGCAGCGGAGAGAGTTTCCTAAGGAGTGTAGGTTGGGGATGAACACATGGGAGGCTAAGCTAGAGAAAGCACTCAAGGCTAGGTCTGTAACTCTTTGGGATTCATGTGAAGCTCTCATTTAAGGGCAGATAAAAATAGCAGGGGAGCCTTTGCATTTAGGATGGGCCTGAAGTACCACTATTAGGAAGACCAACCTATCAAGCCAGTAGGTGTTTGCACTGAAAGGTGGCACATAATGATGACTGTGAACTTCCACTAAAGCATTTGAATTTAAAGAATATCAGATTATACTTAGCTGATTGTAAAACTCACCCAATTTGATCACATAGATGTGAAAAATCACTAGAAATATATTAAATAATTCTTAGGCATGCAACCTTTGTTAACACTTCAATTATTGGTATTACCTTAGATACAGGTATCTATATATTCGTAAGTAGTATCAATATATAAACATTTACATAATATATAATACCTATATTTTATTTACATATAAGTATCTTATTTAACTTTTGTTTATAACTTTATTATAGTTTTTAACGTTAGATATAGGTATCTGATGAAAGAAAGTATAAGTGAGAGAGGACATGTTTAGTCAAAGGATATATTAGTTTTCTATTGTTGCTATAAAAATTACTGCACACAACAAAAATGTCTTATCTTACAGTTCTGGAGGTCAAAAGTCTAAAATGAGTTGGTAGTGATATGTTTCTTCTCAAGGCTCCAGTTGCCTTTCCCAACTTCTAAAAGCTGCCCATATTCCTTGGTTCATGGTCCCCTTCTAGCCATAGGATCACTCCAACCTCTGTTACTATATTCACATCTCCTTCTCTTCCTTTGCCTCTGTGGTCACTCTGCCTTCTCTGCCAAGGACTTTCCTGCTTCCTGTTATAGGGACCCTTGTGAGTATATTTCACCCACCTGAATGATCCAATATAATCTCCCCATCTGAAGATCCTTTATTTAATCACATCTGTTAAGTTCATTTTGCCACGTCATATACGGTATTCACAAATTCTGGGATTAGAGCATGGACATCTGGCGGGGGGCATTATTCAGCCACCTCCCCTCCCCAGAGAATCAAAGAAAAAGAAGAAGAAACACTAGTAGAGCTCAGAGAAATAGGATTGGGCTCAGATGTAGGTCCAATCAGTCCAGCAAGCTTGACTTGACTCTGGGAACAAATATATCAAGCTGTTTTGGCCTTACACTGTTAATTACCTCCAGCTCTGACTGCCAACTTACCAAGCAACCTTCTGTGGACATGGCTACCCATGAGATTTTCCTACACATCTGGGACACACTTGACAACTGCAGTTCTCACTGTGAATTACCTACCACTTTTGGCAGCTGGCTGTCCACCAGAGCTCTCATAGCTTGAGAATTATTGGTAAGAATAGCACCATTCATAGTCATGCACTAAACATACCTCCCTTAGCCAGGCTCTGTACTAAGCACTTATATATCTTTATTTATTGAATTTTCCCAATAACCTTAAAGATATTTTAATTTTACCAGAATTTTTCTTTCAAAATTCAATTCAAATACAATCCAAACATTACCCCAGGTAATAGACATGAGTCTGCTTCAAGCCAGGTCACTTTTGGTCCTTACGGAGATTTCTCCATCTGGTTACATCTGCTTGGTTCATAAAAGTAGAAGACTCATGTACTATTGAAGGTTGAAGGAAATGTCACTTTACTAATTAAGAAAGAAGAGTTCCAGTGTGGGAAGTGACTTGGGTAGGCTAGTAATTCCAGGTAGTTTTAAAACTTAAGTTCTCTATTCTTCTTCCTGGTTTTATCTTGTTGCTTTCTAATCTGATCTAAGTTCAGAGAGAGTCAGATATCTTCTTTTGTTAACAACATCAAAATTTCTTCTAGCTTGAGCATCAACTTGCTTATTTGTCTGTTTATTAGATGGAAATTTTAGGATTTCATTTTCATACACTGGCTTGTGCCATAGAATAAAGTCATGAAAGGCCAATACAAACTCTCAAAGTTGACATTGGAGACAGCAGAAAGTGAGCAAGTTGAGAAAGGAAAAAAAATTGAGAAAGACATGGCATGAAATTTACCTAATAAATAAGGCTAAGTGAAGACATAATAATAATTAAAAAGTTTGATTACATTTAATTAAATCTCCCTCAGTTAATGTTCACAGTGGTGCTACAAGAGAACTCTCAACAGAAAAGCTCTGAGCAAACTGGATTTGCATTTTTCCTCAACCTTTTATATATTCCGTAAGAAAGGTATACCAAAGTGTTTGTTTTATTTGTTTGGTTTTGTTTAATATTGGCAAATATTACCTTGGAAGACAAAATTATATAAGGGAAGAGATACGGACTTTGGAGGAAAACAGCACTTCACCTTGTCCTGCCTTTTAAGAACCATGTAGTTTAAGATAAACTATTCTATTCATAAAAAAAGTGATAACACTTCCTGGTCCAATGCATTGCACAGTTCTGGGGAGGTTCCTTTGTATCAGCATCAGAGACTTGGGCAGTGCACAGCCTGCGTCTGATTGGCAATTCTGGTATGCACACGCATAGCATCTGGCACCAGGCAGGTGCTCAGTAAGTTTTAATTACCTTCTCCTCTTACGACTCATAAGAGAAATAAGAAATGTAGGTTCCATGAGGGCAGATAGATTTTCTATTTTGTTCACTCCATTACCTCTAGTGTCTAGATCAATATTTGGCATACAGAAGATCAGAACAGGAGATCCTGCCATATTACTGTGTGCTAAATGAAGAAAAAGAAAAAGATGAGTTCTTGCAAGTGGCAGGGGGAAAACTGTATCTGTGCATGGTTGGCCAAATACATTCCATCCTACTCTATAATAATGAGCATGATGGTATAGAGGAAAGAATCTATGAAACTTTTCTTGTGATGATTCTTGTCACAGATATAGATCTAAATTCACAGGCATAGTTCCTTGGGACTGGTTCTTTTTTCTACCTAGGGGTCAATAGACTATGTCCTGTGAGCCAAACCTGGCCCACCACCCATTTCTGTTCATCCCATGAGATAATATTTTTTATATTTTTAAATGGTTGAGGACAAATTTTGAAAAAGATATAGTGCGCCATGTGAAAATTACATGAAATAAAAATATCAGTGTCCATAAATAAAGTTTTATTGGGAGACAGTCCCACTCATTTGTTTATGTACTGTCCACAGCTGCTTTTGTACTGTAATGACAGAGTTGAGTACTTGGGACAGAGACCGTTAACCCTGGAAAGTCTAAAATATTTACTATCTGTTCTTTTCCAGAAAAAGTCTGCTGACCCCTCCCCTAGACAACATATTTGAAGTATTTGTGGTGGTCCAACAAAAGGGCAATGATGCCTGTGTCATTGTCAGTGGAGAGCCTGTTGGAGAACTGGTATTGGTGAAAAAGAGGTCAGTGTTCCTTGTCTATACTAACTTAACTTCTCTAATAACTGTATAATGTTACATACAATTATCTGTATTTATGCAGCAAAATACTAATTGACGCAAGCTTTTAAGAAATATGACACCAAAAGAAAAAAATAGATACTTGGACTCCAAACCAGTGGTTCTTAATCTTTTTCTTGAACACTTATATTTTTCAGATGAAAACTAAAACCTCTCCACTATGGGTTGAACTGTTGTTGCCTAAAATTCATATGCTGATATCCTAACCCTCACTCAGTACCTGAGAATGTCACTGCATTTGAAGATAGGGCCTTGAATGTGATAATTAAGGTTAAATGATGTCATACGGATGGGGCCTAATCCAATCTGTCTTGTGTCTTTACAAGAAAAGGAAATTTGGACACACAAAGAGACTCTAGGGATGTGTGTGCTCAGAGCAAAGGCCATGTAAGGACACAGCGAGACAGCAAGCCAAGGAGAGAGGCCTCAGAGGAAACCAACCCTGCTGGCGTCTTGATCTTGAACTTCCAGCCTACAGAATTATGAGACGATACATTTCTGTTGTATAAACCACACAGTCTGTGGTATTTTATTATGGCAGATCTAGCAGACTAATAGACCCTTCTGCTACACATAAACTTATACACATTATTTTTAGTGGGTTTGGAGTCTCCTGAAAATCACATTATTCTTGGGCCTCTAGATTAAGAACTCTTACTCACATGATTATTTGTTATCATTATTTGATATTAACCTTATTTGACTTGAGGTTGCATGCGATTTCTTGAACAGTTCTTTATAAGTTCTAGCTAAGGAAGTGTGTAGTTTATAAAACCCTATTTGGAAAACACATTTCTGTTGTTCTTTCTTTATACAGCCTTAGGAAGGTGGTTCCTGAAGCTGCCTAACCAGCCAGGTCAGACCAATCAACCAGGGAACCCATGGGTGACTTACAGATGTCTCAGCCAAACCTCGTTAATGCATGGGGTTCTTTCTAGTCATCCATCTTCTCAGCTTTTACTTTCAAAGGAACTTGTACTTTCAAAGGATCTTGTCCTTTAATTTGTTTGGCAAAACAAACTCTCTTTCCCCCATTCTGCCCACCCTGTAGGCTTCTTATTAATTCCTTATCCTTATCCTATAAAAAAGCTGGCAGTCTTTTAGGTCTGCCAACAGTCAACAATGAAATCTACCTGATTCTTCAGCTAGCTTTCCAGCATCCTGATTTTACTTTCTCTTTAGCTAACTTTTTACGTGTGTTTACTAGGGTTTTTGTTTGTTGGTTTGTTTAATAAACTTCCTTTAGGAGAACGTGGTGCTCAAATACCTACTGTTACTCCAGGGGTTCTCCTTTGCCTGTGGTAATTTAAATTTATTTTATTTATGCTCAGTGGTTGCCACGCACGTAGTACTTTTCTTTTCTCTTTACTTCCCAGCTCTCCCTCTTCCTTGTTGATCAATGATACCCGGTGTTTCCTTTACTGTTCTCTATGCCTGAGTGTTACATCGTTAGATTTGATTGGAGCTCTTTTGATGTAGATTTTTATAATGTAATCTATCCTGGGTTTATTGTCTGTTCTCATCATAATCTGGGAAGAAGTCTCTCTATGCAGCGCTTTACAGTAGCTGCCATTATTGCCAATTTTTAACTCACATGTGAAGTGCTAGAGGAGACCTCTCTGTTCTGAAGAGCCTAATTTGAGAGGAGTTGGCAAATAATTTTACTATACGATCTCTCAATTTAAGCGTCTGCAAATTTCAATCTCTCTCAAACTTGGCTGAGGAGAACTCAGCCTCATTTCTATGCTCAGATACCCACGTTGACGAGGAATAAAGCTTGCTGATCGGAAATATGTATTCTGGAAGCAAACTGTGTGGCTCAAATCTTAGCTCCCTGGTGCTTACTAGCTATGTGATCTTGGATACATTCCTTAGAAACTCTGTGCCTCAGTTTCCTCATCTGTATAATTCAGGTAATATTTGTGTCTGTATCAGAAAGTTATTATGAGAATTATTATTAATATAATATAAAAATCAGAAGATAGCTTGGCCAGCGATAAGTGCTATGTAAGAATTTGCTATGACCCAATCTTATGTGTATTTTTGCCTATACAGAAGGGCCTTTATAACATCTCTATAATTCAAAAATGGCGTCCTTGCCATGCAATCCTTGTTACTGGGGAGATGGTATTAGCTAAAGTTATTCAAATGGTTCTACGTATTCCTGTATCCAGTGAGGTCCAAGATAAAACTATTTTATCCTAAACTATGCACTGTCATGAATTGCATAAAAACGTTTCAGTGTATTTGAAGCAGACATTTAAATTACATTAAAGTTATACAAATCTAAGAAATTATTTTCATATTTAACAATTTTGCAAAGACTAATCTCAAGGCTCAGTTGTCTGTTGGTGCGAATCACTTTGGGCCTTCTTATGTGTTCTTGCGCAGTTTAAGATGTCTAATCAATAGGTTTATAGATCTCTGAGGGGGGATTATATTCACCAAGCAACATTTTGAAAAGGTGACAAGAAAGGGTAGTAAACTTAAAATAACATGGTTTCCAAGCTGCATTAATTAAGTGGCTGTGAGCAATGCATTTCTCCTCTTGTCGATTTATTCCTCCGATGGTGGTAATTTTTGTTTTTTTGATAAAGTAATAAGACTGGTTTTTCAGTATTTACAAACATTTTCAAGATAAATCAAAGAAAAGAACTGAATTAGGCCTTCTTAAACAATGAAATGAATGCTTAAAATGAATGTGAGGATTTCTAAACTCAAAGTGAACTCATCATCTAACTATTTATAGAGATCTTTAAGACTAGGTCAAGTTTCACAATTGAAATATAAACCCCAAATATTCCCACTAAATTATTAAACTTTTATATTTTTGATTCTTTAAACTGTATTCATGACCCCATTTTACAAGTGAAAAGAAAAATACGGTTTTAAGGGGACTTATATATTTATTTATTTGTTATATAATGTGAATACCCTGTGCGATGATTTGAATGTGTCCCCCAGAGTTCATGTGTTGGAAACTTAATCCCCAAGGCAACTGTGTTGAGAGGCAGGACTTCTAAGAGATGAGCAGGTCATGAGGGTGCTGCCCTCATTAATGGATTAATGTTGTCATTGTGGGTGTGGGTTTGTTATAAAAGAGAATTTGGGCCCATCTTGTGCTGCTGGGCTCTCTTGCCCTTCTGTCTTCTGCTGTGGCATGACAGCACAGAGGCCCTTGCAAGATGCCAGCCCCTTGACTTTGGGATTCCTAATCTTTAAAACCGTAAGAAAGAAATTATCCAGCCTCCTGTACTCTGTTATAACAGCATAAGAGGGACTCAGATACCTTATTTGAACAATTTTGTCATTGATAAGAGCAATTGTTTTGGCATTGCTGTGTAACCTTGTAAGGAAGGATGACATAGAATCATGGTCAAGTCTGGATATATTTCATAGTGAGACAGATTGGGTTTGGATGCCACCCCTACCTTCTAATATAGCCTTAGGCTAATTATTCAACCTCTCTAAAACTCAGTTTCTTTATATGTAAAATGGGAATTAAAAAATACCTCTCTCACTATATTATTATAATGATACAATGGGTGATACAGAAAAACATCCACATAGCACCAATGACATATGGCAAGCACTTGGTAAAGAACAGTCTCCATTCAGACTGGGAGAGCCAATCAGCCTCCAGCCCTCTAGTATCTGATAAATATATCTCCTCAAGAATCTATTCCAGAAGTTTGTATTCAGATTTTATTTTTGATTACAGGTTTACTCAGTTGAGCAAAATATGAAGTTCTATGTAGAAGCAATCAAAGTTCATTTTATGAATCAGGTTGACATCTTGAATAAAGTATCAACTGAGAGGGTTGCCAGTTGGAGATGGTTGACATACTTTCTAAACTGATTTCCGGGCAATTTTGTATGTCGACTTGAGTTATGGAGTTATGGAGATGTGGTTTAGCACTGAGTGAAGGCAAAGGACTATGAGAGCCCTTCTGTATAAGTACCCTTGTTTGTCTAGCCACATGCTAGGTGCACTGAAAAATTCAAAAGAAGATGACTATCTTTCTCCGAAAGCTTTCAAACAAGGCTGAAATAGAAACCTGAAATACAAGAAAGAATTGCAATGTGATATGAGTGTATATAATCATAAAAAGAATGTTCTATAAGAAAGATGGGGAATAAAAAACATACTAGGAGTTCCATTACTATAACAGAATTAAATCATTATGAACTACATTGTCTTAGAGGCTTGTGGGGAGAGGGCCTGTCACCATGATTATTGTCAGTGAGTGGAAACATTGAAAGCTAAAAAAGAAGAGATGACTGTCATCAGAAAGGAACATGGAAGGAGGGCAGATAACAAAGTAGATAGTTAACCTGAAAAGACTAGAGCATTTGTTTGGAGGGAAGTTAGGCACAGACAAAATCTCAAACATCAAGGAAGCACGCAATAGAGATTTAAGGCAAAGCCTGTGGAAACACATTCCCCAGGTTCATTCAGCTACTGACCCTTCAGCTTATATCCATGTGACTTAAACCTCACCATGCCTCGGAATTAGCATATAACACAGGGAGAGCTTGTTATGAGAATTAAATAAGATGACACAGATGAACTACTTAGCACGGAGCATGGTACACAGCAACTGTCTTACTCAGCCAGGCTGATACAACAAAATAACATAGACTTATTGGTTCAAACAAAAGAAATTTATTTCTTTCAGTTCTGGAGGCTGGGAATGCATGATCAGGATGACAGCATGGATGGGTTCTTGATGGGGGCTCCCTTTCTGGCCTGCAGACTGCCACCTTCTCAAGGCATACTCATACAGCAGAGAGAGAGAGAGATGTGAGCTCTTTTTGTTGCAGGGACAGGAATCCCATCATGGGTACTCCATCTCCATGACCTTATTTCAATCTAATTACCTGTCAAAGGCCCCACCTCCTAATACCATCACACTGGGGCTTAGAGCTTCAACATATGAATCTGGAGCAAAGGCACACACATTCAGTCCATAATAGCACCCAATAGTATTGACTATTATTATATATTGAGTAGCAATTGTAATACATTTTGAAGGTGAGGGAACTGAGGCTAAGGGAGGTATAGCAGTTGCCAAGATCACACAGCTGCTAAATATAGGATTTTGAATATGACCCAAGATCTGTCTAATTCTATAACCCATTTTTTTTTCTCATTATACTACCCTGCTTAAGTCCATCAGGTTAAGTAAACAGAAGCTGGTTTAGGGAGAATTTTGTAGCATCAACATGGTCCCAAGGTAGAGCAGTGGACTAGTGGCACCGGCATCACCTGGGAACCCATTAGAAATGCAAATTTTTGGCCACACCCCAGAGCTACTGAATCGGAAACTCTGGGGTTAGAACCAGCAATCCAGCAATCTGTGATTTAACAAGCCTGTTAAGTTTTCAAACCACTGCTCTAAACTAAATCCTATGGTTTTGAAAAGATCAAGAAGTTAATAGGACAGAGGATGTTTATAAATCTCTTTGTGATAAATTAAACAGAATAAGGTAGGTAAAAAAGAATTGTGCCAGTAACCATGAACTTTAGCCCATGGGGTTTCAAGTCCATACCACCAATCAACCAAACTGATGAACATAGCCACTAAACAAGCATATCACACTAGCTAGAACTTGTAGGGCAAAGGTGCAGTACCACAAAGATCACCCAAGGAATACATTGAATAAAAATGCACATGTATTCATCAAGAAAAAAACGTTGAGAGCTTTGCACTGACTCTAATGCCTACTATTCATACCCATCTACCATCCAGTCCCAGCTACTGCCATTCTTTGCTTCTGTTGCACACTTGGTAATATTTAACAGTATTTTGCACCAATTGCAACCTTCTTCCTCATTGCATGTGTCACTATCTTTCCCCCTGGAGTATCCTGACTTCTCTTCTTAACCTGGCTGACTGCTGCCTTCCTGCCAGCATTATCTAGAGACCAAAGAACATAACCCCAACATTACAACTACTCTCCAGCTGGACACTCGTCTTCTCTGCTCCTGGAGAGCTGATACAAATGGATGTGCCCGCGCTCTTCACCCTGAGCAACAGGCAAGTCAAGGGGTTCAGCACTGGGACCCTGGAGTCTCACCTCCTGGGAACAAATCCCAGTTCTACCAATTACTTGCTCAAACCATTTACTTAACTTATTTGAATATGTCCAAATAAGTTAAGTGTCTTCATCTATAATGAGAAGATAAAAATACGATGCAAATAAAATGCTTAGCATAAATAGTTGACACATGGTCATTTTTATTGGTAGGTAATTATCTGAGTGTGTGACAAGATTCTTCCACCAGGCTTCTTTTAAGCTAGTAATAATATTGCAATTTCTATTTGTATCTCCAGTGCCTAGCACAGAGTATAGCAAATAGCACATACACACACACACACACACACTCCCCCTTGTCAAAACTAACCATTCATAAATGTTGATCTCAACAGTGGAATCCTTGATAAGATATCAAACTTTTTGCTCTATACCATGGACCCCTTTGAAAGTCTAGTAAAGTCTATGAATTCCTTCTCGCAATGGTGTTTTTAAGTATATAAAATGAAATGTGACTAGGGTTACAAAAAATCCAATTATTTTGAAATACAGTCATTAAAATTATGTAAAAATAAATTTGTGGCATAGTAATATTTTGCTACTTGTTAGATAACAAAACCTAGCAGCAGATCTAACTACTGTGATTTCAAGGAAGTGATAAATTTAAACAATACTGTGAGATATCTCCAGCAACTAAAATGTGATATGAAAATAACTGTGATTGTTTCTGGTGCCAAAGTCAAAGGCTTTGGTACAGCATTTTTTTGTTGTTGTTTTTTTTTATTAATAATTGAAGGAAATGCTAAATTCCAGTTAGAGGTTAGTTAAAATGCAAATGTAATATTTTCCTATCTAAGTTCCCAGACCTCCTTAATCACAAGTTAAGGAACGCAAGCTTAAAACTTGATTTATAAAAACCATGGAAGTCTACTAACAGAGACTACAACAGAGATTAGATAAAACTGTTGATTAGTTTTGCCTAATCATGAGATTTACAGACAAAATCAGCTCCTACACCAGTGATGGACTATGACTGCCCAGTATGGTTGATTTTGTTGAACAGGTTGTGATGTTTCAGAAACAAAATGGTCTCTCCTGGCCTTTCCTAATGCTTTCCTTCCAACACAGTCCAATTTAGAACCCTTCTACTTAATGGCTTAATTATTGCATTCAGACAAAGTAAATATGATACTTTGGCTTTAGGTAGAGAGGAAATATGTCCCATTTACAATGCTGGCACTGTGTCGAAGTGTGAGGCAATTTGCACTAGAGAAGGCTCTTTCTCCTCTGGGCTGAAGCCAGGAATCTTGATAATGTTCCCTTTTATCTGAGTGAATCCTGGGCCATTGCCCTGCTAACATATTCAACCTTTTTTAATTCAAATTCTGCTTTTTAAATAAAATACCAAAAATCAAATAGGATTCCGCATTCCCAGTTCCTGTTTTTTAGATGTCATTAATCTGCAACACTTTTGTATAGGGAAAACATCCAGGGAAGGTGAGAGCGACAGTAAAATTTATCTCATGTGCCCATAAATACAACTTTGGTGGAGAACTTGAAATCATCTGGATAATTCCAAATTTATGCTTTTACTTAGACTGTTAAAATAACAATAGTGTGTTTATCTTAACTAAAATGGTAACGGCATGAAAAAAGCAGAAGACTTGAGTAAGCCCCTTCCCAGCTGGGTGACCTTGAACGAGTTTGTTAACTCATCTGTATAGAGGAGGACAGTAACATTACATGACACGCTGTTAGGAGGATTAAATTGGATAATTTGTATGAAAAACGTTTTGTATACTACAAAGCATCATGAAAAATAGCATATCTTGTTATGAGAATACCCACATTATTTCTTCAATTTCTCTTTGACAGAACAGAACTATTGTCAGTAACAGTAAAAATTATGTAATGATTGTAGGGTAAAAAAGAATTCAGTTTAGTGGAAATGAAATAAGCACTTTTCTGAAAATCAATGTCTATTTGATAGATGAGGAATAGTGACCAAAAATGAAAGTGCTTCATTTAAGGAATATTTGAATTGCTAAAATTTAAAGATAATTTTTAAATGCTAGTATGGTTAACACTTACAAGTGGTGATGATCCAAGGGCTGCCTGACTCCGTGAAGACTGGCATAGATGCTCTCAACCGTTTACTAAACCAGAACAGATTGTCAAGTGTAAAGTTTTACGAGACATATTTCTAGTTTGAGGATTGGGATCATATGTTTGGTGAAAGGAAGGAAAACTACTTTAACTCAGTTGTTGATTTTTTTTTTTTCCCTGACGTCTGAAATACCAAACTGAACTGGCCATTAGTTTTAAGTATTACTAAGGTCTGTTCTTTCAAAACTGAAAGGCTGTAAGATCCATGGAACAGTGCAAAGAAAAATGCTATCTATGAGGATTGTATATTTACAAAATATCCAGCCCATAAAATTCTGAAACGACAACGTAAAAGAAATTCTAAGTCCCCAAAATGATGAAAGGTAGAAATTTATCCTTAATGATATGATAAATCATAGTAAAGACATCTCTACTTAAATGTCATGGTACTCGCACCATTCTGTTCATTAACTTTTCATTCTGTATAATGTGTTGGACTATTAATTCAGTCAATAAGAACAGTTCAATAATTAGTTTTGCAGGGTTATTTGTCTTGTGTTCTTTTTCCTTTTCTTTATTCAAAAGAGGGGCATTTATGAATATGCTGTGACGAGCTTAATAAAACTTACAGATGTGAGAGATCTATAGCAGAAAACCTGAATGACATTCATGCTGACATGTGATTTCAAAAGTCCTCTTTTCCATTATGTACTATTATTGAAACTTAGATTAAAAATAGGTAATAACAATGCCATATAAATTGAATCCTAGAAATCACAATTTTGTATTGTACCTCTGCAGTCTGAGGCTATAACATACAATTCTTTTTACAGGATAAAACTTCACATGCTGTATAAGGGAACACTGCAAATGAAAGTTGACACATTTTCCAAAGAAACGAGGGTTCATTTTAAAAGAATGGTTTGAGGTATGCAATTTTTTTTAAAAAAGGTTGTTTCCCCTTAAAATACGGTCTATCCGATTTATCATAGCTCATCTTTAGGTCCAGGTCCCAGGGCAGAAGCTGAATGCTGGGCTTTGCTGAACCAGGTGGACCTTGTTTTTACAGTCTCACTACCAGTTTGCTGTCTGTCATCACACAGACTTAATGTCGGGAACTGACAGGTTTCAAATATTGATGGGCAAATGCTGGTGCACTAAGAAACTTGGACCTTGCCCAAAATATCCAAATCTCACAAGTCTGTAACATCAGCCAGGAAAACAGGCTGTTTTATAAAATGTCCACAGCCCCCTGTTTTCACATGGGATAAAATAAAATACCACAGGAGAAAACTGCCCTTTTGATATTTTAACACATGAATTTTTTGAAGTTTTAGCACCCGAGATCAGAACCTAGTTTAGAACAGGTAATAAATCTCTGCAAGAGAGACAGAATAAATTTCTTCAAATGTATTTGACACTTAAAAAATTTACTTGAGAGTATTTTTTTATTCATTTTGTTTTCATTGATGCCTTTTTTCTATATTTTTCTATAGCCTTGGTGTTCAAGAATATGAAATTCACTCACTACTTCAGAGAGTGTCATGACCTCTCAAATAAGCCCCTGTCTATATGGTCTTGTCTCCTTTTGTGACAAGTATACTACCTACAGTCATGTATGTCTCAAAGAAATCCTTGTTGCTTTTTGCTTCATTACTTACTGATTTTTTTCCTCCTATGAATTGGGGAGAAAAAGAAAGTTACAAATTGTGCTGGTTCTGTGTGTAAATAGAGTGTGTACAAACCCACATGGTATCTTGGCTAGAGAAATGACCGAATTTTCTTGATGATTTCATGCTAACAAATTGTCCATTTTGGGTGACAAGTACTGGAGAATAGTTAAATGCATAAGAAAACATTTCGTACTCTCTTTTTAAAGTTCTACTGTGTGTGTGTATGTTAAGATATGTTTATAGAATGAGGGTGTATCCACTCGAAATTCTAATACTAAGGGAGAGAGAGCAGATTTCAGGATTTGAATAATTTCATTTAGTCAATAAAGGGATAAATCATTTTCGACAACAGCTATTTTTCCTTGATGCGACTTTGGATTAAAAATTCAGTCCATCTTAGAGAAGCACTTATGCAAATGCTAGCGATGATGGCGTGGCTGATCACATTAGAGTCGCGGGTTACCAGATTACCTGGGTGGCTGTGATGAAAAGATCAGTGCATTTTCATGCTGAGATGAAATGATGCAACGCATTGTATCATGTCATCAGCAAATGTTATTTTAATAGGACTACAAATCACTGTGACATCAACAACTTCAAACAAATCTTCCAGATATTTAAATATGCTAATTCTTCCCTAAAGGCCAATGAAAGATGTACAACAAAAATAAAACAAAAACAAAAAAACAACAAAGAGAATGTCTTGGTCATAAAATAGTAACATCCAGATAGCAGAATTTTCCATTTCTTTTAAGCTATAAACTAACCTATACTGCCAGGGGACATGTGATGCTGTA
>NW_012142745.1:3090014-3094198 GCF_000956105.1 Propithecus coquereli
ATACAAAGACATGCTAAGGTATAACACATACAGCTGGCATTGCCTTCAAGGAAAAAAAATCTATTCTAAATATGCTAATCTTGGGTTATTTTCTTCTCAACTCAAATATTATTTTTTGTTTCATTACCTTTAATGACTACTGTATCTAATAAAGATTTCCAAGAGATAATATGTAATGTCAGTAAGGATGTGGGGAAATAGATACTCCCATATACTCCTGGTAGCAATAAAATTGGTGAAAACTTCCTGGAGAGCAAGTTGACAATACAAATCAAAAATCCTAAAAATGTATATGTCATTTGCTCTATGGATTCCACTACAAGATATTAATCAAAAGAGGTTTAAATGTACAAAGATGTATTTTCAAGATATTTATTATAATGTGGCCTATAGTAGAAAAAATTAGACCACATATATTTATGATAAAGTACACTATGATAGTCACATAATGCATTTAGTTCTATTTAGCCATTCAAAATTCAGGTATAAATGTGTATTTATTGACATAGAAACATGTTCATAATACTCGTTCAATGAAAAATGGATTCTAAGGAAGGTAATAATAATAATAATAGCTCACATTTGCATGGTGCTTCCTACAAGAGAAGCGTATGTCCTTACCCTTTATCACAGCAACTCACTTCAATCTCATTGATATTGTCCCTGGTTTATCCATGAAGAAACCAAATCTAGAGATCCTAAGTTATTTGACAAAGAAAGAACAGCTAGTAAATGACAGATGTGAGCTTTAAACTTAGGCAATCTGGCTACAGAATCCACATTCTCCATCTCTCCAGGTAATATCTGTCTTTACATGGATACATACGGAGTTTTGCTCATAAATTCACTTTAGTGTGTATATACACAGAAAATAAAATATAGAATGACATCTATCAAGATTTAACATGATTATTCTTAATTGACTAAATTTTTATTTTAATTTATGCTTACCTATGTTTTCTGTAGTGACAAATATATTACTTGTAGCCATTTTTAAGAGAGGAAAAAGATAAGAGGACTACAAACATACTTGTTCAGCGTAGACTGGGCACATGCCAAGGGGGAGTTGTGCTGTCCCACTGTCCCAGCTGATGGACATAGCAACAAAGGGCTCCCAAGGGTCGCAGATAATGTGCAATATGGAAAATCTTCATGCGGATAATTGAAAGTCGAACAAAATCGATTCTCTCAGCTTCTGTGGAAGTTAAGACACCTTGAATATTGAATTACTCTTTCTGACCACTGAATTTATTGCTTCCTTACAAAATGCTAAATGATGCCACCGTGGCCTGAAAGAGCTAATGTGGCAGCCGGAAGTGCCTGACTTTTGTATAACCAGGGTTCAGGTCAGCTTTAGAAGTTGCTGGTCCTGGAGTTTGTTTTCAGGTCCAATCAAAAGTGAAAATATTTACTTCTCACAGTTTAGATTTTATTTTACTTTCAAATTTAACCAATATGGTTTGTTTTCTACCACTTCTATTCAATAAGTTTTAAAAAAGGAATGCTTAAGACGCTGAGAAAAGCATCATCCTTAAATTCATTTGCTCTGGGTGGGATTAAACAAAGCTTACCTCAGTTCTCAGAAAGAGGCTCTTTCAATCCTCCTGGTAGAACACACCAACAGGACCTTTCAGTTTTATAAAAGTCATACTGTTTTTGACTTTCTGGTTATTTCTCCACCAATAAGGCAAACTTGAATATCTCTACTATGGCAAAGTGAGCATCTGTAAGTAGATTTTCTTTTCTCTCTCTTTCTCTTTTTTCCTTCTCTCTTTTTCTTTCCTTCCCTTTCCTCTCCCTCCCTTCATTCCTTCCTTTTGTTCTTTTTTCCTTCCTTCCTTCTTGAATAACTGTGCTTCAGTTTTTATGTTGTCTCACAAAAACTGTTCTACAAGTAGATCACACAATCCTAGCACAGCTCCCTGTAACCCTACACGTGCTTTCAGGGAAAGCTACGTTTTCGGGAACTGAAACATTAGCCACCACTGCCTGCTGTTCTTGCCTGAGCTCTGAGATTGCTTCGTTATTTCTCCCCTGAGGATTCGATGGATTTGGTTCAAGCACCATTGAACGTGATGCTGTATTAATTGCCCTGGAGGGTAGCGAGGCCTTTGAACTGTGGCTGTGAGGGATGTTTTGCTGTAAGACATGTGTCAGCACTTGGCTGGTTAACTCTGGGGCTTGGCTGTGCAGCATGCTGGGAGCGAGGATCTGGAAAACTGCTTTGCATCCTAATCTTACATCTGTTTTCCATCAGGTAGCGAGATTGACTGGCCATTCTAACAGGGGAGCATCATTCTGGAATAGCCAGAGTCTAAGTATAAATGTTGTACTGTCAAAGAATATTAAGAATTTTCCATCATTTTTTCTAGTTCTTCCAAACAGCTAGCATACATAGGTGAATAGGTGATGCAATGGATTAATTGCCTGACCTTTCACCCCAAGAGGAATTGTCTATGTGCAAGTTATATGTCAGGGTTATGATATTGAAACTTAAATTGAAGATGATGCCTTGTGTTCAATGAAAATAAAATTTCATTTTTCATTGGCCTAATTTTGAACCCATTCTAGGTTCCACACGCCACTCAGAGCTTGTTCATACTCAGATTAAATGCAGAGTTACATCTCAAATGCAATCAACACTTTTCTTTCAAAGAACGCAGTCTAGTCAATTCACCTGGAGTAGTTTCTTCTCTCTTCCAATCCTCCACAGTAGTAACTGCCATTCCAATTACTACAGATGGAGAAAACAAAGAAAGTTTACAATTGCATAGTCAGTCTATGGTTATAATTCCAGATTGTATTGCAGAGCTATAATTATATCCCTGGACTTCTGAATGGCATTATCTGTTTTGTTTCTTTTGGATCTTATGGCCTCAAACAACATTGGTCATTCTTACTTCTGTCATTGGCCTCCGGCTTTACAGTGGTTTTATTAATAGATATTTCATAAATGCATATGGTATAGTCGGGAAGAATATGGCAAATGCTAAATTTCAATGAAAATGTCAGTTTTCAGTCATTTGTTCTCAAGGTTCTGTGATAAAAAATAAACGTAAAAATAACTATTGCGTGTCTTCCTACATGGCTCTTTAAAACTTGGTCCCCACAATGTCTGCACATCTGTGTTTTGGAGAAAGGGGAAAGGTTGTAGAGTGTTGGGCCTGGTGAGAGAGTTTCAATAGTGTATGCTTGTAGGAGGATGAAAATGACTGTTCCTGTATCGGTAAAGCATTCTGCTTGGAAACCGCAAGTGGTGCATTGCACTTTTCCTTTTTCTTTAATTTTTAATTTTTATTTTTAATTGATTGACTGGTTAACAGATTGAGTTTTACAAATGCCACCATATCTATGGCTGCAACAGAACTGACAACGTGTTGAAAACGGCACTGATTTCCTTTATTATTACTATTATTTTCCATTCCAGGTTGGATTTTAGCAAACCCTTTGCAATCTGGGATCTTCTGCATAAAGACTCTACATATGCTCAAGACTGATCCCAGAACAGACAGTAACAGGGAGAGGCCCAGAACACAATTTTTAATACTTTGACGCTTTAAGTAGCCGACTTCTTCAGGGTTCTGGGGTCTGTGGATCATCTTCCTTCCTCTGAACTCTTTTGGAGCCCTTGTCATTTTGGTGGGGTGCACAAACTTCATTTGTTTGGTAGTTAGTTACTATTTCTCATTAACAAGGGCACGTGCCTTTTTAAAGGCCATTCATTCATTTACTCAACAAAACTATGGAGTTCTTTCTGTGTGTGTACATGGGAGAAGGTAACTTATCTCTATAGATATGATTGTTATGATCACAATCTAGTTATAAACTAGTGTCTAATTTGTAAAATAAGACTAAAACTGTTAAGAGAGAGAATATTCATGTGAAAGTATTTTGAAATTCTAAAACACGTTCACAATGTAAGCTATTATTCTAAACTAGAAAGAATGAGCAAAAGAAGAATTGGAAATCTGAAAAAGGGCTCAATCTGACAAGAATAATCCATAATCAGAGGATTACCAGAAAATTTGTGATCTGTGTTTTAGGGTCTTGCCTTATAAGTACCACCCAGGCAAAACGGGGAAAAGCATTGATTTGATTTCTGACTCCACCACTTCTGGAACAAGTCACTTAATCTCTCTGAGCTGAAGTATTTGTGTTCATGCATGGGAACAAATATGACTTAC
>NW_012142745.1:3094248-3099972 GCF_000956105.1 Propithecus coquereli
GATTGGGAGGCAGAAACATGTTTACGGCATGGGCCGTGCTCTTGGTGCCATGAATGCAGATGCAGTGAAGCTTGGAGAGACTATTGGAAGATGTAGATTCTCAAGGACAATTAATTGAAGAATGTGCTTCCTCAGGATTTCCTTAGGATTCTCAAAGTCAAGCGTGAGGTAGAAACAATTCTGGACTGTTCACCATTGTAGATAAATGAAATAAAACTTCCTCAGGAGGCTGCACTGGGTAATTCAGACAGATTTGGACAAATCTTTTTTTTTTTTTTTTTTTTTTTAAGTTGTGTGAGCCTATCTAAAGATGCCAACTTTTTATTTTAGGCATTAAAATCATTCATAGTAAGATCTACTATCCACTAATATTATAATTTCTAAAATGTTTCAGAATCAAGGAGGAGCCTTAAATTTATCCACATTTCTTTTAAAATCATTTTGCTAAAGACTAGTGGAACTTCATCATGGAATTGCATCTGTCTCTTTGCTAGCATGTGTGAATCTTTTAGGTGAATGTGCTCAGGTTTTATACCCCTACACCTGGATCATTCTTTCACTCTACAACTACTTATCAAGTATTTCCACAGGCCAGTTGGGCTGGGCACTGGCAACCACTGAGGACTGAGCGCAGACACCGTCCCTATCCCAGATCGTGGGCTAGGGGAACACCCTCCCATCAGCTCATAGTCATTACTTTAAAAACTTGAAAATTCAGTAAAATGAGGATAACAAAGTCCCCATTGCAGAGCTGAGAATTAAATTGACAACCAGTTGGCATACAAAAGTTATTATCATCAAGAATTATTAAATGCTGAGTTACCTGAAAAGGTTTTCTCAGAGAGGAAAAGGTGATGAAGCTGATGACGTGGTTGATTGTCCTTAAAACATATTTAGTCTTCCAGACTTTCAGGGCACAAGGATAGATGCAGAAGAGAAGGCCATGGTACCAGCACAGACAGAAACCTCCCAGTGGCACCAACATCAGATAAGGTGCCCACAAATCTATTAAATGTGTCTGTTGAATAATTATACCAGTAATTGGGCAGAAGTGTACAAAATCACCTCTTAGAACCAAACTTCACCATTTGTCATAAGAAAGTAGCCCATCACCTCCTTTGAGAAAGAAGAAAAAAAAAGGAAGAAAGTAGCCCAAAGAATTGAGATAAGGACTTGAATAGTATCATAATTGGGTTCTGGAATTACATTTTTGTTAAACATTGTACAGCCTGGAAAAATCTAATAAAACATCTGACAAAAGGAATAGATTCCAGCTGACAGCATAGCCCAGGGGTATGTGCTCCCCCTGACTAAGAAGTTAAGATGTCACCAAGTTCTCAGTTGTGAAGTGAAGTACAGGCACTGTCAAATTTAAATTCTGAATAGATACATATGGGACAACATTTTTTAGAGAGATTTTTTACCAACTTCCCATGGAATCCACAGTCAAGAAACTCACACAGTCTTTCCACAAACTGTGTAAGGGCTTTTGGATGCCAGCTACATTTTCACCTATATACGAAGCACAACTTTGCAGAATCTTTAATTCCTAATGAAATGAGCTTCCCAATGGCGTTTATCAGGGGTCCTTCTTTCCCTCTAATTACAACACTGTCTATGGCTTCAGGCCCATAGCGACCTCAAAAAGCTGCTTGTGTTTATAGGAATCTTATTCCTAGATTCTTCATTTTTACTAAAGTGTAACAGCCTTTATTGACTTATTTACTTTATGCAGGTTTGCACTAAAAAGCTTGGTACCAGGGCAAAAGGTAAGAATCACATGAAAAGTTTAGGGATAAAAATTTAATGAAAGTTACTCAGTAGGCATGCGTTTTGTTTCTAGGGTCAACCCAGATTCTTCCTGTAAGATCAATCTCCCTATGTATGCTGTAGCCCCAGACTCCCTGTGCCCTAACAGTCCATCAGGCTGGTCAGATAGTGAAACTAACTCACCTTTGATCTTTCAGGAGAAAAGGAGAGAGAGGGCCAATACTGAATATGAAGGTATGGAAGGTCTATTTCTCTTGAAGTTCCCAATCTTCCTCATACACATATCAGTGACTATAAATAAGAAAGTGTTTCAACATAAAAGACCTTGCAAAGTAGGGTAGACCATCTCTTGGGCTTGTTAGTTTTCCCTTGTTCTGCCAGCGCTTAATCAGTTCTGTTTTAGTACAGCCTGTGGCTTGTGACTGCGATGCTTCATGTAAGTCCAAAACCACGTGTTCCAGGGCACACTGCACTTTGACAGCTGCCCCGCTCTGTCCTGAACGCAGTTCTATTTCAGAATCTCTCACACAAGTCCTTCTTTTCACCCACTTTGGGCAACACCTTACAACTTCACAACTGGGTGGTTTCTATCTAGGTGGTCTCCTATTTAGGTCCCCTGTCACCACACACGCACACACACCCCACCATCAAACACCCCAACTTAGGGTATAGACATGAAGTTCAGAAATGCTGCTTTTCTCATCTTACTCCCTTCTCAACAGACTTCCATGACTCTCCCATATGGATTTAAGAAGAAAAATCCAAACCTTAGCTTACCAATGGAGATCCAGCCTTACCTGCTGCTATTCCTTGTATAAACTTCATGCTCCTTATACTCTGGTCAGCTCAGCATTTTTGAACATGCATCAGTTCCCTGCCCCCACGTTATTAAAGTTGGTACCAATTCCGCTATCTCAAATTCTCTTTCTACACCCTCTCTGAGAGTTGAAATTCTTCATACTCTTAAGGTCTGGTTGTCTTCCAGACTAAGGAAAAGGCTTAACTAGGAGTGCTACTCTTCCTAATGTTTTCTGATATTCACTTCAGATGTGCAAAGTATCCTTCAAGAAGTTACAAAAATATCACAATTTAGGATTATTGAGAATCTGGTACAATGATACTTTAAGGATTTCCATACCTCTCTGATTTCTTAGACTAAGATTTAAAAGTTTTAAACTATTGTTGGTAAACATTAGACTGGAAAAATTGTTAAAGGAAAACTAGATGTGGTAGAGAAAACATACAGAAACTCTACAGCCCAGAAATAATTACAGAGTTATCTTTCAATTCACCCCCAGGACAGTGGAGAACAATAGAAAACAAAGAAATAGTCCCCAAGTCTTTTGGTATAGCAGCCTAGTGCCGCTTCCATGAAGAATGGTGGAAGAAACGCTGGGATTATCATGGCCAGTAAGAATCAAGGAAAATCCAGGACGGAAAACAGAAATCTGATCAGTTTGAAGTCTCACACAGCAGGATGGTTGTGTGGTGCTGTTAAAACTCACGCCCCATTTCATGAACTAACGAGAGCCTGTTCTGAATAATGATTCAGGTTTTTCAGTGAGGCGGATTGGATTCTGATTTGATGAGCAGCCAATGAATGGAGAAGGCATTCCCAAACAATTAGCAATGGAGAAAGAAGATATCACTGAAGCAGTCTATTCATTTATTACTTTCTGGAGATACCATGAGGACTAAAATATGCACAGTTCCTGCTGTCCCGGATCCTAGGGTCTAGAAGTTGATATATTGTAGTTGAGACCTTGTCATCTACTATATACATACACAAAAAGGAGTGAACTGTTTGTAAAAGAACCTGGTAGTTAATTCCAATTCTGGGACCCATAGAAAATAAAACATTGCCAGTTAGAGAAATGAAATTTGATTGTGCTATGCCCTTATTATTGCAGTGTAATATTGTCTATTAATTGATCCTCCCACCCTACCCACTGTATCTCATTCTTTTATTGTTCCTATAATATGCACCCAGATGAAAAGTAAAGGGTGTTTCGGAAAAGGAATTAAGGAGGAAAATTGGTTGTGTGAAATAACCCCTTTCTTCTTGAGTAGGAATATATTCACTGAACATGCATCTTTATATCATAGCATTATTTTGCTCTTTCCATGAAATAAAAATAATCCTAAAAATGTTTGTGAACTTGATAGATAATCTTAACAGACTCCTTTAAGTAAAGGAAGATTTATAACATACATACATACCTATAGGTAAACACATACACGTGAACACATATATAACTATACAAAGACATGCTAAGGTATAACACATACAGCTGGCATTGCCTTCAAGGAAAAAAAATCTATTCTAAATATGCTAATCTTGGGTTATTTTCTTCTCAACTCAAATATTATTTTTTGTTTCATTACCTTTAAGGACTACTGTATCTAATAAAGATTTCCAAGAGATAATATGTAATGTCAGTAAGGATGTGGGGAAATAGATACTCCCATATACTCCTGGTAGCAATAAAATTGGTGAAAACTTCCTGGAGAGCAAGTTGACAATACAAATCAAAAATCCTAAAAATGTATATGTCATTTGCTCTATGGATTCCACTACAAGATATTAATCAAAAGAGGTTTAAATGTACAAAGATGTATTTTCAAGATATTTATTATAATGTGGCCTATAGTAGAAAAAATTAGACCACATATATTTATGATAAAGTACACTATGATAGTCACATAATGCATTTAGTTCTATTTAGCCATTCAAAATTCAGGTATAAATGTGTATTTATTGACATAGAAACATGTTCATAATACTCGTTCAATGAAAAATGGATTCTAAGGAAGGTAATAATAATAATAATAGCTCACATTTGCATGGTGCTTCCTACAAGAGAAGCGTATGTCCTTACCCTTTATCACAGCAACTCACTTCAATCTCATTGATATTGTCCCTGGTTTATCCATGAAGAAACCAAATCTAGAGATCCTAAGTTATTTGACAAAGAAAGAACAGCTAGTAAATGACAGATGTGAGCTTTAAACTTAGGCAATCTGGCTACAGAATCCACATTCTCCATCTCTCCAGGTAATATCTGTCTTTACATGGATACATACGGAGTTTTGCTCATAAATTCACTTTAGTGTGTATATACACAGAAAATAAAATATAGAATGACATCTATCAAGATTTAACATGATTATTCTTAATTGACTAAATTTTTATTTTAATTTATGCTTACCTATGTTTTCTGTAGTGACAAATATATTACTTGTAGCCATTTTTAAGAGAGGAAAAAGATAAGAGGACTACAAACATACTTGTTCAGCGTAGACTGGGCACATGCCAAGGGGGAGTTGTGCTGTCCCACTGTCCCAGCTGATGGACATAGCAACAAAGGGCTCCCAAGGGTCGCAGATAATGTGCAATATGGAAAATCTTCATGCGGATAATTGAAAGTCGAACAAAATCGATTCTCTCAGCTTCTGTGGAAGTTAAGACACCTTGAATATTGAATTACTCTTTCTGACCACTGAATTTATTGCTTCCTTACAAAATGCTAAATGATGCCACCGTGGCCTGAAAGAGCTAATGTGGCAGCCGGAAGTGCCTGACTTTTGTATAACCAGGGTTCAGGTCAGCTTTAGAAGTTGCTGGTCCTGGAGTTTGTTTTCAGGTCCAATCAAAAGTGAAAATATTTACTTCTCACAGTTTAGATTTTATTTTACTTTCAAATTTAACCAATATGGTTTGTTTTCTACCACTTCTATTCAATAAGTTTTAAAAAAGGAATGCTTAAGACGCTGAGAAAAGCATCATCCTTAAATTCATTTGCTCTGGGTGGGATTAAACAAAGCTTACCTCAGTTCTCAGAAAGAGGCTCTTTCAATCCTCCTGGTAGAACACACCAACAGGACCTTTCAGTTTTATAAAAGTCATACTGTTTTTGACTTTCTGGTTATTTCTCCACCAATAAGGCAAACTTG
>NW_012142745.1:3112152-3112771 GCF_000956105.1 Propithecus coquereli
TATAAAGATAAATAATGATAATCAGGAGACCTGCGTACTGAGATGAATTGGTTGCAAACTTTCTTTAGCATATAGGATGTTTACCTGCCTCTCTCTTTCCTCAGTAAAGACATTATTAGAGTGGGGATGAGCTAAGTTTCTTCTCTGCATAGATAGATTTCCATGGTAACTTTAAGAAGAGGAAATGGAAAGAAGTTCTATATAGGTTTCAAAAAAATATATAAGTTAGCTCTATATAACAACAAATGAATATCCATCCCAATTATGAATATTCCATACCCTCCAAAAAGCTTACGTTAAAGATGGATGCTACCAATCTGGAACTTATTCTGCTTTTTAAAGTTAGACAATCTTATACTGAATAGCTAGTTTTTAAAGAAAAAGAAACTAGTTAAACTTTTCAAATCCCAACTGTCAAACAATACATTTCTACTAACTTTAGAAATGTACTTTGGCAACCATTTACCAAGACAGCTTATTTGAGGGACACTTACCAAGTCAATTGCAGAATAAATCCGACAGATGAAACACGAGTGCTCTGCCTGACTTTGTCTTATGAAGTTGCCTTGTTAGAGAATTTTTAAAGCATTCCCGGAATTTTCAGACCTTGAAGTGATTT
>NW_012142745.1:3112821-3113295 GCF_000956105.1 Propithecus coquereli
GTGTTCCAGGGCACACTGCACTTTGACAGCTGCCCCGCTCTGTCCTGAACGCAGTTCTATTTCAGAATCTCTCACACAAGTCCTTCTTTTCACCCGCTTTGGACAACACCTTACAACTTCACAACTGGGTGGTTTCTATCTAGGCGGTCTCCTATTTAGGTCCCCTGTCACCACACACGCACACACACCCCACCATCAAACACCCCAACTTAGGGTATAGACATGAAGTTCAGAAATGCTGCTTTTCTCATCTTACTCCCTTCTCAACAGACTTCCATGACTCTCCCATATGGATTTAAGAAGAAAAATCCAAACCTTAGCTTACCAATGGAGATCCAGCCTTACCTGCTGCTATTCCTTGTATAAACTTCATGCTCCTTATACTCTGGTCAGCTCAGCATTTTTGAACATGCATCAGTTCCCTGCCCCCACGTTATTAAAGTTGGTACCAATTCCGCTATCTCAAATTCTCTT
>NW_012142745.1:3123070-3126533 GCF_000956105.1 Propithecus coquereli
TAAATATTTATTATTCAGTTATCCATTCAGCCAGTCGTAGATGTAACTGTAGAGCTAAGCTAGGAAGAGCTGTTGATTGACGGAGTTCTGTGGATTGGGAGAAGCTTTATTTAGCCCCTCCAGTAGAGCGTTCTTTGTCAAAAGCTGTCTTCTGTGGCCTGGAGGCACATCTCATACTTCATTCTCAATTATCATTGTATTGCTCTGTATTTTGATAACTCTACTTCATGGCATATTTTTTCATATATTATCCTATGGATTATTTACTTCTCTCAGAAACTTTAGATAGAAGAAAACAGAGTGCAGAGAAGTTAGTGAATTTCCCAAGAAAATGGAAATTTTCAAATTCAAGTGTCCTTTCTTTTATACTATGATTATCTCAGAGATGGACCCAGATCAACTTGAATTACCCTCCTTCTCATCCTAGCAAAAGAAAAAAAAAAAGCACGTTGACAGTGAGCCCTTATGGTTGAACTATAGTAATCGTAAATATTGTAGCAATAGTAACTAAACTGAACTTCAAACAAATATTTGTAAAGCATTTAGCATCATGCCTGGCTCATACTAAAGGCAACATAAGTGTTTGCTAAATAAAAATGAATAGAAAAGGTTGCTTTGAGTACAGGAATGAAACCGCATATTTCAGAATCCACGATGAACTGTGAATAAAACCCTTCTTAAAATTTGAGAGACAAAGGGTACAAAGTTTCAGTTATGCAAGATGAGTAAGTCCCAGAGATCTACTTTACAACATAGTACCTATAATTAAAAGCTATATTATATACTTAAAATTTGCTAAGAGGATAGATTTTATGTTAAGTGTCCTTATCATTACCATCATCATCATCATCATAAATAAAGAAGGATAAAGAAAAAAAATTGTAGGTGATGGATATGTTTATGGCATAGATTGTGGTGAGGGTTTCATGGAGGTATACTTATCTCCAAACTCAAGTCGTATACATTAAGCACATACAACTTTGTATATGTCAATTTTACCTCAATAAAGTGATTTTAAACAAACGAACAGAAAAAAAAAAACACCTCAAGGGAGTAGTATGCTACAACTTATTAAAGAAGAACATGGAAAAATGTTTTATATGACTGACTGCCCACCTCCACCCTATGGAAGTCCAGCCAAATGATTCTTATGAAAATTATTTGGTGCTGTTCTCCTTACTTTGTCATATTATTCCTTAAAGAGAAAACATCCTCATTTTTCTCTGGCCCTTTAGATCACATCCAGCTGCCGAGTCTTAAATTAAATCTTACCCCCTCCTTAGAACTTTAGCATAGGTAGCAAAAACTGGTTAATTTTTAAATTCTTTAAATTTTAAATTCTTTACTACCTATGTGACTTTGGGCAAATCACTTCCCACTATGATTGTGAATTTCTTTATCTATTATATAAAACAGAAAATACCTACTTAGAATTTTTATAAGAATTACTGGAAATAAATGTAAAGGGATTCAATAAGTAATATTTTAAAAATTACAATTCAAGGAAGAATGGATTTTTCTAGCTCTTCAGAATTTATCTAGCATTATTTTTAGCATTTCTGTTTCATACTATGGTGGTTTTAAAATACATCCACAAATTCTTTCACCCTCATTCCATCAAGACATTGAGGCTAATTCCTTCACCTTAAATATGGGCTGAGCGTGGGCTAGCCTTAGTGACTTGCTTCTAGTGAATAGCATGGAGCGAGCAATGCACACTTTGATTTCCAAAGGCAGGTCATAAAACGGGATAGAGCTTCTCTCTCTCATTTGGGACATTTGCCCTTGGAATACAGCCACCATACTGGGAGGAAGCCCAGACAATGTGGAAAAGCCCACGTGGAAGGGAACTAAGGCTCCAAATTTCAGCCCCTGCTACACCCCTACTTAGCAGTCAGTCCTGTCTTGCCAGTGAGCAAGCCATCTTCGAAGCACATTCTCTAGTATACACCCGAGTACTCTGACACTGAGTAGAGCAGAGACCAGCCTTCCCCGACGAACCTTGCTCAAATTATAAATTCATGACCAAAATAAATGATGGCTACAGTTTAAAGTCACTACATTTTGAAGCCATTTGTTGCACCACAGTATATAACAGGAACATACTTATATCCAATGCCATATTCTGGAAGTCACCATCTTATACACAGATGTCTAAATCTCCTTCGAGAATTTAAACATCTGCATGGCATGACACTCAGAGCTTGATAAATGCTTTGTTATTATTAATTGATTTAATTACTTTGACATACTAATGTGACCAAAAGAATTGTCTTTCACTTTGCTTGTTTGTTTGTGTGTTTTGAATTAAACAGGTATTTATGGTTAGAAAAATAGGGCATTATAGCAAAAGTATTATTTTGCAATTTTCTCCTTTGAGATTCTTATTTTGAAGTTAGGTGATCAAAACAACTTTTAAGAAGCTGTTACTTAAGCTGCAAGTTACATTTTACAAGCTAGAAATTGCTTGTCACACTGAAATATTTAGAAGAAAAAAATATATAGTATTGGAAGTTTAAATAGGTAGAGGTGACATTTTTCTCACGACAAGAACTATCTTTTTCATGTACTACCTTTCGTTGCTCATCACTGATTATATGACACATTGGTATCCTGAGTTTTAAAATTGAAGAACAAAATATAACCCTCTGAGTGGATTAGTTCTCAGATCTGGAACACAAATACAGCCCACTGAGTTTGGTATTTTAGAGTCTTAGAAATCATATATGTCTAAAAAGGTGGAAGGAAGAGGAAACTACTGAAACATTATAAATGCTTTAATCAATTCCTTCACCTTCAGGGAGGAAACAATATAAGGAAATTCTATTTCTTATTTAAAATAATAATGAAAATATGGTGTTGGAAGGGTAAGTAGACTCATGTAAACATATAGTGGCCTCGTGGCTTCCAAAGGGTGGTGTCTAAAAGGAGTCCTGCAGCCAGTTCTAGGGAGAAAGATGTATTAGTGGTCCTAAGAAGCGATCACAACTCCCTTAAAACCTGAACCAAGTTGTTGAGTCAGTTTCTACATAGTATAGCTAAACTGGGCTTCTGAGATGGAGACAGCAATCTGGTTAATTTAGGCAAAAGTGGAATTTGGACTTGAATCATTCTAGTGACTTGACTGTATACCTTCTCCCAGCTGGGTTAAACTGCTTAGTAGTAAACTGATTCTAAATTGTCATTATCTTTGTAAAAATGTGGGGCCAAGTTGATGTTACTTATATCTAGGCTATTGCTTTGAGAGGACAAAAATATTTATTTATTAGAAGTCACTTATCAAAATCTGCTCATAGGTGTTTACAGTGATGGCTTCCAATCCTTGACTTTGATGTCTATGGGTGGGTCAGAAAGAAATTCATGTATGTGTAGGGAATAGAAGGGAAGCAAAAAGTAGAAAGGACATAAATGACCATAATCTAATTTATAAAGCAATTAGTACTAAAGAAAGAGCTTTAAATGG
>NW_012142745.1:3128194-3134803 GCF_000956105.1 Propithecus coquereli
ATTAGAAACAAAAAATAACTACCACCCTCTGCACTAATAATGCATCTCAAGTAATTGCAGTTTTTAAATGGTATTAACTCCCACACAGAATTCATACCTCTATTTGTGAACAAACATTTACAAGGATCGTTATTCAGAAGCCATTTGAAATATAAAATAATAAGTAAAAATAACACCCACAATTTGTATATTTCAGTCCTTTTATGTGACCTTTTCTTTCATATCAACTTTGTTGTGTTTCTTTGCCAACCTACAGTATTAAACATAAAAAAGGGAATTATTATTTCCAGTCTATTCAAATTGTTGACTGGCTTGATTTTATAAATCATACCTAGCCTAATTGACACTTCCAAAAAAAAAAAAAAAACTGTTTCTTAAAACAAAGAGAATAAAAAATTAGTTATAAGGAAAGGAAAAATATGACCAAGGGATTTATTGTTTGATTGGGATGCTTGTAAATCTCTCACCTCGGCTCTGCGCTGTCCTCTACTTAGCTAGCATAGTATTTATCTCCTGACATATCCCCCTAGGTCCACGGTTTTATACTGCCCCGAACCCTGACCTTATAGCCCTACCCCTCAACTGAAGCAGATGGCCTTTCTTCCTGCTCTTCTGGACAGCACGCCAGTAGACTGTTTCCCTCCTCTGACACGCCATGTATGTCATCCGCTATGTTTTTAATCCCGAGTCTCTCCAGAAGTCTTGTCCTTTGCCTATCCCTTGCTAAACCCTGCACCGGTGTTCTCAAGCTCATTCTTTTCTTTGATCTCGTTTCTATTTCCTTTTACTCGTTATATTCACGCTCAGGTCAACTTAATCGTGAAAATAAAACTTTCCTTCTATGTTGCTACCTCTTCAATCTATTATTTTTTTCTCTAACCCCTTTGCACTGCCTAGCTTGGTGCAAGAAAGGTCTACCCCTTCTATTCACCTTTTTAAATATCTCCGTTCCTTTTAAAAGGGTAAAATGTGGCTTCAGTTCTCTCACTCTACTGAAGATCTCCAAATGACTTCAAATCACCAAATTTAGCCACGATATTCCTTAGACCTCATTGTTTTAACCTTGCTTGGAAAGTGGCAAACATTGAGGAAGAGAAGGCAACTGTCTACCAAAATGTGTTCACTTCTCCTCTGGTATAGAATTATTGCTAGGAAGAGGCTGCCTGACTTGTAATTGCAATTGACTATGTCTAGTTCTTGCCAATGGAATATAAGCAGAAGGACATTCATTCATTTTTAAATCAAATACTTTTCCATGTTTCTCTCTCTCTCTCTTTCTCTTTCAGTCAATAACAGCAAGATTGTCAGGGGTGCTGGTGCCATGAGATGGAAGAAGCCTTTGTCCCTGATTCACCCAGTAACCAGGACCACCTATCTTGAACTGTTGTGTAACAGGAAATAAACTTCTATCGAGTTGAGCCCCTAAATTTATTTGTGAGTTCGTGAACATGCATAGCCCATCCCAACTGAAGCAGGTGCTGCAGACCAGTATCTCCTCTGTTAAACACTTTCCTCTCTAGGATTTTCTTACCTATATCATCCTGGTTCTTCTACACTCTCTGATATCCCTTTCCAGTTCCCTCTGATCACACCTCTTCCAATTCCAACTTCAGATATGAACTGATTCTGGCTTCAGGATTTTCCTTTCTATCACGAGTCTCCTCCTCAGTGTTGCCTTCTGTGTTTGTCAGCCCATGGGCCCAGCAATCATCTCCAGGAGCACAGCTTCAAAATCTGTACTCTTGGCTCAATTATCACATTTTCATAGACTTACCCTATGAGTTAAAATTATTTTGGTTGCTTGACCAAGCAAAGGAAAAATAATTGAAATTTTTAGAGAAATAGAAGGAGTTAAACAATCGAACTTGAAAAACATCAAAATCAGGACACTCTACTCCAGATACCTCAGTTTGGGGAACTTGGGATCCTCTATATCCATTCCTTAAAGATGGCTTATTCAATATATTGTTTAGTTCAGCTGGCAATCTTGTAGTAGCAAAAGATTTTCTTTCTTTTCAAATATCTCTTTTCCTTTTAATGGGTAAAATGTGGCTTCAGTTTCTCTCACTCTACTGAAGATCTCCAAATGACCTCAAATCATCAAATTCAGCAGCGATATTCCTTAGAACTCATTTTTTCAGCCTTGCTTGGAAAAGTGGCTTTTCTTTCTTGATGAAGAAAGCAATGTGTTGATTTACTTTCTGGAAGGGGTTCCTTACCTATTGCAGATGGGCACTTTGATGGGCTCAAGTCTCAAGTGCTACCACTGACATGAAACAGCTGTCAGCCACTCCCCTAGACACAATGGCCTGCTTGAACAAATTGCTTTAAGCTAGAGTAGGATCACATGCTATGTCTGAGTAGAATTACAATTCATGAAATGACATTCCTACTTGTCCTTCATCACAGACCACATTACGCTAAAACTTGACCTTGATTCTCTGTCAGTTATCCTATGACAACAATTATATTTCTTGATACAGACCAGAGAGAAGTTTTTCTATATTTGTTTTGGGATACATATATAAGACTATTCATAGGAAAAGAATTTGTAATAGTAAAATCCTAAAAACAAAAAATCCGAAACATCTATTATGGAAAAATACATTAAGAAATTGTGGTATATTCACACAGTGGAATATCATGCAAAATGAACATTAGTGAGTAGTTGCTTGCCTCAACATGCATATGTGAATTGGCATGATGACTGAAAGTACAAATTCCAGAAGACTATGTAAAGTATGATATCCTTTGATAAAGTTCCCAAACAAGGTAAACCATATGCCTTTAGGCCCACAAGTCTATGTACTCAAACTAACTACGAAAAGAAGGTAGTGACCAACATGTGTCAGGATAGTCATTATTTCATGGTGAGGTAGAGACACAACACATGCATTGATGTAAGGTGTTGGTAATGGGTAGATATGGGTGTTCTTTATTACAGAAACAAATTACATGAACAAACAAGAGAGCTATGCAATAATGATTGGTTATGAACCAAGGATAATGATTAATCCAATTTCACTGATTTACTTAAATTAAGGTGTGTATGTATCTCTGTGTATATGAATATGTGTGTGTGTGTATATATATGTGTGTGTGTGTGTATATGTGTGTGTATACACACACACACACACACATACACATATACAAATCCTGTATAATTTTCAATGCTGTTTTTGATTTTTTTCTTTTTTTTTTTTTTATTTCAGGGTATTATGAGAGTACAAACATTATGGCTACACTTTATGTCTTTGCCTCACCCAATTGAGGGTTAGAGGCATGCCCTTCCCCCTACAATGCTCCCCGTGTCCTTTAGTTGTGGGTTTACCCCCCCACCATCCCCCTAATCCCTGGAGAGTATTACTGCCATGTGAGCACCAACTGAGGTGATATTAAAACTATTGACAGTTTTATTTATATACTTCCTGGGATTAAGAGTGATAGTCAGTTTAGGAGCATTTTTATTTGTTGAAAGGACAATGTATTTACATACTGCTTGAAGTATAATCTGAGATGCTATTGATCACAAGTAACACAACATACAATGTCTTGAGAACATGAGGGCTATGGAGTTTACGGGACTTGAAAATTCCAGCAGTAATTAAGCTCAGGCTCTGTCAGGATTTCGTCTCCAAGCCTCGGCAATTCTTTCAGCAACACCCCTCTTCTTTTGTGTAGCTAGCGTCTTCCTCTGGTGTTCTTTTCTTATGGTTTCAAGACTTGTATCCACAGGCAATGCCATCCAAGAGGAAGAGTTCCCAAATCACGAACTAAAGCCCCAGCTGGCAAATACCACAACAAACCGGTCTACATGGGCATGTTTGTGCTGATCCCTATAGAAAATAAAGGGAAATTATACTAATTTGCTTAGATCAATCTTTTTAGTCAAGGGTCAGAGGAAAGACAGTATCCTGTACAATCTGAACCACTTGGGTTCTATTAGGAAGGAGGAAAGAGAAGTATAGGCCAGGAAAATAACAAAATATCCACTGACCTTAATTAGAAATCAACCATTTTTTAAAAATATCAAATTAAAAAACATTAGTGGCAGAAAATTTTCATACATGGGTATCATATGTCCTTCATTGTTTAGTAGTCTTTTCTTTAGTAATATTATATAATCTTGATTCCTGACTCTCTTTTATTTAATATTCTGGGGAAGTTAATTTGACTATAAGAACCAGCATTTGAAGCCAGAAAAGTAATAATTATGCAATTTACTTTCACTAGCCAAATGCAATGGGATTCAAAAGACTGTCTTACTTAAGATGCTTTAATAATACTAATTCTTTTAAACCATAAAACGAAGTACACAGTATTTAAAGAGATAATCATTAGCCTTATAGATGAGTTCATAATGAAAAGCTGCTCTGCAAATGGAAAAGGAAGAAGAATCTAATGTACTTAGATTTCCAGACTTCTATGGAATTTCTTCCATCACAAATTATTTCCTATTACTCGATCTTCATGAACTAATGTTTGCTATCTGCTTTAAATCTTTGACAGATTATTGCTTTATATTTAAATTACCACATTCATAAATGCCATCTCCATGAAACACGATGGTCCGTCATCAGGTAATGCAGTAATGCAACTGTGGGTACCTGTTATGCCTCAAGTGGTTGCTGTCCAAGGTTAATTTCTGTTGCTTTCATATCATAAAATGATAGTGTACCACTTTTCAACAGGCCTATTTTTTAATTAAAATATACAGGCATTGATAATAGGAATGAAATGCCATCTGACTTGAAAATCTCTGTGCAAACATTTTTAGTGTTATTCTGTATTATAACACCACATGTCATAGTCAGCATGGTAGGCAGAATAATAAAGCCAGAAGATGTCCATATCCTAATCCCTGGAACCTGGGAACATGTTACCTTACAGAGCAAATGGGACTTTCCAATTGTGATTAAATTCAGGACCTTGAGATGGAGAAATTATCTTGGATTATTCAGGAGGGCCCAATATAATCACATGGGTTTTAAAAGCAGAGAATTTTGCCTGAATGTGATCAAACGGTGATTTCTACAGAAGGATCAAAGAAATGCAACACCGCTGGCTTCGAGGATGGAGGAAAGATGCTATGGGCCAAGGACTGCGGGTGTCTTCTAGAGGCTGGAAAGGGAAGGAAACAGATTATCTTCTAGAGCCTCTGGGAAGAATGTAGCCCTACCAATACCTTGAGTTCAGCCCAGTGAGACCCATGCCAGACTTTCAGAACCATAAGATAATATTTTGAGTTATTTTTAAAAGATATACCAAGTTTGTGGTGATTTGTTATTACAGCAATAGAAAACTAATACAGTCAGTAAATACTACAATATGTGAAGTACGTTCCAAATTTTAAAATACATAAAAATTGCCTCTCATTTAAATGAGGTTTTACATAATTTATATACTTAAATTGTGATGTTTGCTTTTTGTTCCTTCTCCAAATTCTCAATTCTGCAGAAAAGATTGAATTTCCTTTTATAGGATTTACCCTTTTTGAATATTCTGTATTTCTCGATATAATGAGAATATATAATTATATCACTGAGTTGCTGTTTCTGTTGTTCTTCCTGAGCTTGACTGTAGCACTTGATTCTGTTTTTCTATTGTAAATTTTGAAGTGTACATCCCTGAGGATAAAAGAGACTTCTAAAAAGCATCAATCAGTCAGTTGGCAAAGGGACCACAGTTCTTACCTGTACCCTTAGTGATTTCTTATATTGTGGGAAGAACAGCCCTAAAATCAGTTTTCAGTTACTCTTGCAGAATCTGCTCCAACCCAATGACATAAAGTGCCATCACACTCAGGGATTGCTATTGACATGTGGTACCTCCTGAGCAGAAGTGTGGGAGGCTGATCTTGACCACAATAGCTGATGTGTACGCCCTGTTGTTGTTGTTGTCAGGTGCTGAAGGACTGCACCCCGTCACCTTGGCTGCCACTTCCTTTCCACATTACCCATCCCACCTGCAAGGCTCGCCCCACAGTGACCTCCGTACCAAGTCTCACCCTAGTTACACTCTGTTTGCTATTTCCAAACTGTTTAGGTTCCCTTCTAGAAAATGTAGACAGAGGGAGCAGGTGTTTTGCCCCCATTTGTATAATATAAACCGTGTATGTATGTAGTTGTTACCTGGAACCCATCTATGTGGGGTAATGTGCAATTCTAAGACCTTCCGGACTGAAGGCAGCTTTTGTACACCTAGCTTCTGTAAGAGCTGCCGCTTCCCTCTTACATGTAACAAAACTGTGATGTGCATCTAAATTTATGCGTATTTGTGTTCACAGCATAGCATATAGTATGTGAAAGAAATACAGAGACCACATAAAAGTCTTAGGACTTGTTCTGGAGAGAAAAAATATACATAATTGTGCTACTTTGTGAGCCTACTTACCCACCGATATCATAGCAGAAGTGATAGCATGCCTAAGTAGGATTCTATTCATAAAAAACTGCACATTATTTTTCATGGTAAAATATAACATTACTAGACTTTTTTCTTATTGTATGAAAGAAACGGTACCCTTGTAAATCACTAGCACAGTACATAAAATCAGAAGATATTAGCTTTTATTTAAATCACGAACTCTTACCCCTCTGGGATCACCAC
>NW_012142745.1:3136518-3139442 GCF_000956105.1 Propithecus coquereli
TGGGTCAAAACATGGATCTTCCATTGCTCGAAAAATGAAGCCCATAAACCTTCCAGTATAATAGTAACTATTTTATTTGGATTCAGAATATATTAGTCAGCTTGGGCTGCTATAACAAAATACCACAAATTGGGTGACACAAACAACAGATATTTATTTCTAATAGTTCTGGAGGCTGGAAGTCCAAGACCACAGTGATGAAGCCTTCCTTTCTGGTTTCCTGATAGCCACCTTTTCATTGTGTTCTCACATGGCCTTTTCTTTTCCATGTGGGGAGAGGGGTCTCTGGTGCCTTTTCCTTTTCTTGAAAAGACACCAGTCCTATTGCATTATAGCCCCACCTTTAGGACCTCATTTAACCTTAATTATCTTCTTAAAGGCATTATCTCCAAATACAATCACACTGGGGGTTAAAGATGTAACATGTGAATTTTGGGAGACATTAGTCAGTCCATAGCACAAGAGCTCAAGTTACACTATTTATAGTATGTAGGATGTGCTATAATAGTAGCATATTGTGCAAAGAGATACAAAGTGGGGTTCCATTATTCTGGTTATAGGATAGATGTGTCATTACTGGTTTTCAATGGGAAATGGATAATTCCAGACTGAGAGATAAATCAACAGAATATATAACATATAATTCCAGACTGACTCATAAAGTATTGGAATAAATATTTGCGCATGTGATAAATGAAAGACTATGTGCAAGTTATTAAACAAAATCAGAATTACCATTAAAAAAATCCCACTCGTATTTTAACATTAAGACTACAAATTGAAAATGGCTTAAAAGATTGGGCCTCTGTTAATATACTGGTGCATTAAGAAAACCAACTATCAGGAGTTTTACTTTTCATTCTTCTGACATTTGTAAAGGTCCCCTCCTCCCTTCTCTTTTTATTAATCAGTTAGGGGCTTTCCAGCTGCAAGGCAGCTTTGAAGTTACATATCTTCCTAGGACTATTGACTTCCTCTAGAGATATCTCCCTAAATCCTCTTAGAGAATATGGTGCTCAGAGCTTTTGTTCTATATAATCACTCCCTGATGAAAAGAATAAACTTAGGACCAAGCTGGTTGCTTAAAGCCTTGCTTAGTACAGTCAGATACTACCAGGTGGTGTGGGATTCTGGGGAGGGGAACCCCCTGCCCTGCAGCCCTCATAAGAAGCAGTTCTCACTAGTAGTATCCACACTTGGAAGCATCACCACAATGTACACTAACAAGAAGGGAGATGGAAACAGGCAGCAGCATCAAGAGCTGACTGTGTGTGTGTTTGCATACATAAATGCATGCGTGTGTGCATGTATGTGTATGTCACTCACACGCACACACCCCAGAGTCATATATTTTCTTATGTACATTTATTTATTTTTCCCCTTGAATACCATTTGACCACCTCATAGAGTTCTTATAGTAAAACAACGCTAACAAACTATTCTCTTTATTATCTCTGAGGCTTCTTTAAGTGTTGAGTGCTCCATTTATTTTACTATTTAAAATCAGAATCGATTTGGTATTTCAAAGGCATCTGAGCACTTTCCACAAAGGTCTTGTATGCTTATCCTTTTGTTTATGAACTTGTAAGATCTCTAGACAATTCCAGAGCTTTTGAGTTATGTTCTTCAACATGACTTTGGCTGCTGCCAAAAGAAAGAAGGAATCATTAAATATTGGCCTGAAAAGGCTGATTGTAACAGGGAGTTTCCAGGAGTTTTTCTAACCTGATATAATGTTGGTGGTATAGATTTCTGTATAATTTGTTCTCTGAGGGTAAAGCAAAACTTTTTGTGCCCTTTTGAAGTGCCACTAAAAACAACATTAAAGACCACCTTATAATCCTAACTGGGAATGCCAAAAATTTGATATATTTCTATGATTAAGAATGTGTTGTGCTACCATTAATGCCACAGGGGAGTGACCCATTTTAGAGATACTCTGGAACCATGAAATGTAGAACAGAAGTGAGCCAGAGCCTTGGGCTTTTGCTGCCTGTCCACAAATCTCATGTCTACTGTTTAGAGTGACAGGTTTGCCCTGTGAAGTGGGGACTATTTCTTCAAAACAAATTCCTCAAGTGCACAGTTGAGGTTGTTTAAAATGAGGGTACATCATCCCTGGGAACTGGTCAAATTTTTATTGGTCATTTCTAAAAACTTCTCTGCCTCCATTTATGGTGCACTAGAGATTCAGATGGGCTCTGCTTTACTTGACCATCCCATAGCCCAAAATATAGTGCTAAAAAAATCAGATGAATGATGAATAGGCAGAACACAGAGAAATGTTAGGATAATCAAACTACTCTGTTTGATACCACACTGGTGGATACATGTCATGATACATTCTTCAAAACCCATAGAATATACAGCACTAAGAGTGATCCTGATCACTTAGGTGAACTATGGACTTTTGGCAATAATGATGTGTCAATGTAGGTTCCTCCATTGTAACAAAGGTACCACTGTGGTACAGGATGTTGATAGTATAGGGGGATCCGAGGGGGCACAGAGGAACTCTGAACATTCTACTTAGTTTTTCTGTGAACCTAAAACTTCTCTAAAACATAAAGTTTATTTTTTTTTAAAGTAGATGTGATATAAGAAATATTTGCCCTTTTCCCCTGGTTCCTGGCACACAGCTCCTAAAACTCTTGGAATTTCCTGAGTGATAGGAGGGTCTTTTGTTATTCATAAAGAGCCCCCTATTGGGTCAAGACAGCAAGAGAAAATAAAAGTGGTAAATACGCATGCACCCAACATCCAAGCACCTAAATATAAAAAGGAAATATTAATAGATCTGAAGGGAGAGATAGACTGCAATACAATAATAGTGGAGGACTTCAACACTCCACTTCAGCAATGGACAAATCATCCAGACATAAGATCCATAAGAAAACATCAGAATTAAATTACTTTAGACCAGG
>NW_012142745.1:3139492-3140230 GCF_000956105.1 Propithecus coquereli
TATATATAAAATACACACGTATATTTTTCTGCATTTTGCGATCTTTTTTTGTGCTGCTAAAAGTGGAGATTCAGAGAGGGTAGCACATTTGCTTTAAAAAATACTTCGATAAGTTTTCAAAAGTTTTTCAAAGTTTAGCCAGATGTCTAGTACTGATTGAGGGAGGAGAGTTTCTCTGCCTAGGTAGAACAATTTGGAGGAAGAGTTGGTGATTTTCAGCTAGAGAGGAAGCAGAAGGTTTCCAGGGTGAAGAGAGAGAGGCCTGAAACAGTGATGGTTTGCCAGGGCCCAGCAGGGTCAGTAGGGAAGGAAGCCCGGATGATGAGAATTTCCCGGTGGCGGACACAGTCAACAGACTGGGGAGACTACATGGCTTGTACTTTACACCATCTCCTATGTTGTGCTGTGCTGTAATTCCCTGTTATCACCTACAGTCTTGACTAAAAGTCTGTTACACTGTTAGCGGCCGCTTGATGTTAGGGGAAAGAATAACTGAGAGACCTACACAATAAGGAAATGTAGTAGAACAAGCGAAAGAGCAGTGGCAGGGCAGAATCTGAAACTGCCATGGAAACAGGAAATTGGGGTGGAGAACTAGTCCTTAGAGAACCCACAGAAATTCTGGAAAAGGAGTGGCAGTGTAGAATGTGGAATGTGAACAATACTTTGAGTATTAAAGGAAAATGTAACAAAGAAAACTCTAGGACTTGGGAACACTGGAAGGGCAGATAATTTAGA
>NW_012142745.1:3153800-3155102 GCF_000956105.1 Propithecus coquereli
TCATTTATCAAAAAGACATCTGCACCCAAATGTTTATTACAGCACAATTCATAATTGCAGAGATCTGGAATCCATCCAAGTGCCCATCAATTCATGAGTGGATTAACAAAATGTAGTATAAGTATACCATGGAGTACTACTCAGCCATGAAAAGGGATGAATTAATGTCTTTTGCAGCAATTTGGAAGTAATTGGAGATCATTATCCTAAGCAAAGTATCTCAAGAATGGAACAACAAACACCACATGTACCTCCCTAATGCAGTCCTTATCTGGGTCTAACCTAGCGCTTCTCAGGTATCCACTCCCAAAGACTATAGATAGAATGCTCAGTTGTTTTGATGGTGACTGAAGCACAGCTCATACTGTGAATATCATTTCATCTTCTCTCTCTAGCAGTAGTTGACTCATAGTCATACTTCATACATGTATAGTACTTTTTATTTACAAGCACTTTTATATCCATTATTTCATTGGATCTCACTTATTTACAACCAGTATTGCTCCTGCATTTGGAATGTCATCAATCAAATTCAGAATGCTAGGTGAAAGTCAGAAAGAAATTCATTGCTCTTGCAGGTATTACTTTGCTGGAGTAGTGCATATACATAAATAAACAAGCTGGGTGGTCCCATTCATTGCTCTGACTCTGTGCTGTGCCTTTGCAAAACTGAAATCATAAGTTATTGCAAAACTGAAATTGTAATTTAAGAGCTGTATTGCACAGCTTCAGAATAGTGCCACGTTATTTGTTTCAACCTCTATTTGCTCCTGTATTTTCAGCCCAAAGTGGAATGCAAACATTCCCTGGTGTTCTATTTATGACCCAAAAGAATTGTATTCCAAAAGGTCTCTGCAGATGATCAGTGATAAAAGATACTCCCAGCATAGGTGGTTAAAGCAAAGAAGAAAGAAAACGTTCTTGACGATTCGAAAACTTCAAAAGGGAAGGGAAAAGGGAGTGCCATTCTTAGATTACTGGGTAATCGAATAACATGCTTGTAGGACTAATTCGGTAAAAATTTAATCTATATAAAATGAGACTAAAAAATCTTTACTTACAAAGAAAATTATGACTAGATGTTTTTCCCTCACATTAACAGGAACCACTAATATTATAACAGCCCTATGCTTGAGATAAGGAAAACATTGATGAGAGATGTCAATCGGAAATAATCCAAAGGGTCAGAATGCAGTTTAAACAGAGTATTCAAGCACAAGGGAGTGCTCTGGAGTACAAAAGAGAGGCTCAAGTTTTTAAAGAAAAAAAGGACAAAAAAAAAAATGATTATTTCAATTGATA
>NW_012142745.1:3155152-3157207 GCF_000956105.1 Propithecus coquereli
ATGAACATCAATTCAAAATGGATTAAAAATTAAACTTAGGTCCTGAAAATATAAAACTACCAAGAGAAAACATAGTGGAAAACTTATAACTCTGGTCTAGGCAGTGATTTTTTGAATACGACCTCAAAAACATAGACAATAAAAACAAAAATAGACAAATGGGATTACATCAAGCTTGAAGCTTCTGCATAGCAAAGGAAATAATCAATAGATTGAAGAGACAATCTATAGACTGAGAGAATATATTTGCAAACCATACATCTGATAAGAGGTTAAAATCCTAAATATATAAGGAACTCAAATAAATCAATAGCAAGAAAACAAATAACTTGTTAAAAATGGGAAAACGACCTAAATTGACATTTCCTAAAATAAAATATACAAATGGCCAATTAGAATATGAAAAGATGCTCAACATCACTAATCATCAAGGAAATGCAAACTAAATTCAGAATGACATATTACCTCATACCTGTTAGAATGGCTATTATCAAAAAAGACAAAAGATAAGTATTGTTCTGGATGTGGAGAAAAGAGGGCCCTTACACACTGTTAGTGGGAATGTAAATTTGTACAGTGATTATGGAAAACAGTATGGTGGTTTCTCAAAAAATTAAAAAGAACTACCATATGGCCCAGCAATATATCTCCAAAGCAATAAAATCAGTATGTCGAAGAGATATCTGCCCTCTCATGTTTATTACAGAATTATTCACAAAAGCCAAGAGATGGAATCAACATATGTGTCCATTGGCAGATTAATGGATAAAAAATGTGGTATATATACACAGTATAATACTATTCAGCCATAAAAAAGAAGGAAATCCTGTCATTTGCAACAACATAGATGAACCTGGAGGGCACCGTGTTAAGTGAAACAAGCCAGGCACAGAAAGACAAATATTGCATGGTCTCACTCATGTATGGACTCTAAAAAGGTTGATCTCATAGAAGTAGAGAGTATTTCTACTTCTTTTGTGGTTACCAGCGCTAGGAGCGCCAGGGCCAGGGTTTGGTGGGGTGGGGTAGTTGGGAGATGTTGGTCAAAATATACAAGATTTTAGTTAGATAGAATATGTTCAAGAGATTTATTGTACAACATGGTGACTATAGCTAATGACAAAGTATTGAATTCTTGAAAAACGCTAAGAGCAGACATTAAATGTTCTCACCATAAAAAATGATAATTTTGTGAGGTAACACACATGTTAATTAACTACATTTAGCCACTCCACAGTGTATATATTTGAAAACATCATATTGTACACAATAAATACATATAACCTTTATCTCTCGATTAAAAAAATAAATGTAAAAAAAGCCCCCTTTTGATCACACCTGAGTTTATACTACTGAGATAGTTTTGAGTGGAGCTCCTAGATTTCCTCAGAATGGAGCTAATCAGCAGAAAGACCAGATGATTAGAAAGTTGAAAATTTCAGTCCCACCCACCAGCCTCTGGGGACAGGAGGGGGTTGGAGATTGAATTATTAAAACTGTTGAACAATGAGATTCAGAGAACTTCCCAGCTGGAGTGGACACATCAAGGTCCCGGAAGGGTGGTGCACCCAGAGAGGGCAGAGGAGCTCTTCACCACCCTCCAGCCCTCATCACTTGCCCTCTGTGTCTATTGTCTTTGTCTGCCCCTGAGTTGTATCCTTTATAATAAACCAGAATAGGTAAGTAAAGTGTTTTCCTGAGTTCTGCGAACCGTTCTAGCAAATGATCAAACCTCAGGAGGGGTTGTGGGAACCCCTGGGTTATGGCCAGTTGATCGGAAGTGTGGAAGCCTGGGACTGGTATCTGAAACGGGGACAGGCCTGCAACTGGTGTCTGAAACAGAGGAGTCCTGTGGGATACAGCCCTTTGGCTTGTGGGATCTGACACTACGGGACACCAGATGACTGTCAGAGGATTTGAGAATCTCACAGCAGGTGAATACAATTGAGAAGTGCTTGGATAAAGTAAAATTGGACATATGCATTAAATATGACATTAATTTTATTATATTATTCTTTTTTAATGCATCAAAGGCATACAAATAAGAAAGGCTTC
>NW_012142745.1:3159143-3160419 GCF_000956105.1 Propithecus coquereli
GTGTGTGGCCTTCTATGGCTACTTGGCTTCAGTGAGTCTAGAGCCCTTACAGCAAGGGGCTTCAAGAGGTAATTATTTAGGTCAATGGGGAGTGAGACTCCTGCTACATTTTAAATGCCCTTCTGGACCTCATAATTTAAAGAGGCTTCCGTTCCTCAGATAAAAGGGTTTTTTTACTTTCTCAGAGACATCATCGAGCTGTGCAATGTATTTCATCATATATAACAGACCAAGTGTTGTGAACTGGAATAAAAAATTGAGTCTTAGAAAATTCTTAGTCATCTTCAACTGAGCGAACAGAAAATCAAAGGAATCTGAGAGTTCTCGGTCACTGAGTCGCCAAACCAAACCCTTTGTTCCTTGGAGCTACCAAGAACTTACATATCTTACAACAAATCAGACAAAGTGAACAGGCAAGTTACACATGTCATTGATGTACATTTATTCAAAGCAATCAAAATATATGCACTAGAAAAAAGCCCCATAACTTTAGTGATAACGATAATTTTAAGTACCTAACAAGTGATCGAATCAATTAACGTTCTTCTGGATTAAGGCACTAATCCGTAACTCAAAGGCCATAGAGAAGCTTCAAGAAGCTTAAAGAAAGGAATTCAAATACTGAGATATATTAAGATTTAATCCTAGGTCCAAGCCACTTCTGGCCTTACAAAGCTGAGCAGGCTTCTCTTCTGAATGACAGGGGGAGGACAATCCTGTACCTAGAGTCATTCAGGGTTCAAATCTCAACTCTGCCACTCTTAGTCTCAAATCCCTAATTCCCTAATTGATAATACGGTGAATTCCACTTAGGTAACGAAATGAGATAACATTAGTTTGTGAAGTACTAATCAAGAAGAAAAAAGAATGTGGGTTCATCCAGCTGTTGTCAGTCACTGGTCAACCACCTGAACTAAGCACGCTGGGAGGCAAGAGGTGATACGAAGGACAGTGCTGAGCAGCTGCATCCATTCATTTTCCAAGTGCCTGTCATGTGCCTGGTACTATGCTAGGAGCAGGGTCTCCATGAGTAAGCAGAAAGAATCTTTGCCTTCAAGGTGCTCGCCCTCCAATGAAACATTTAGTATCTTATGACAGGTTTTCTTCAGAGTTTCTTTTATATGGCATTAATTGGTTGTCTGTTGAAAGGTTTGGAAAATACTGGGTTAAAAAATACTGGCTTTTTTAAGTGCCAGGCATTGCTCTAAGGATTTTACATATATTAACTATTTTAAGCCTTCATACCACTCAGTGAGGTAGTTGTCATTATTTTTTT